>NC_051070.1:90301627-90349127 GCF_004664715.2 Peromyscus leucopus | reverse complement strand
CTTTGTACACACTAAATATTTATAGTTTTTATTTGTCAATCATTTCCTGATTAAAACTATGGGGAAACCCAGTTGGTTACAAAAATTCTCCAAGACTTCATACCAATAGATTTGACTTTCCCCAAGGACTACTTACTCACAGTTTGCCAGATGTGTTTATCATATTTATGTATTGGGTATTTTTTAAATTCTGCCTTTCTATGTGTTTCAGCTTGTCTGCTTTTCCTTGTGCAGCAGATCTATGTGCTGTACTCAGAAGCTTCCTAATTATCTTTGAAGCCATGAAAGGTTTTGGGTTTTGTTTTTTTGGTTTGGCTTGGTTTTTTGTTTGCTTGTTTTGTTGTTGGTTTGTTTTTGGCCTTTCCCCCCTCGTTTCCAGAAGCTCTTCCTGTTTGTGGACACTGAAAGAAGGAGAAAGAAGTGTGAACTGTTTTTTATAGAGACTTGAGTAACTGGCAATTTGGACATCTGAGACAGTGGTTATCTGTTTCTCTGGGAGACAAAAAGCAGGGTTCTGAGGAAGGAGATGGATTGTTCTCTCTCTCTTGAAAACTATAAAAATCAAACAAACAAACAAAAACCCTCAAAGGTTCTGAGTGTGAATATAGTTTGGCCCCATGGAATCTTTCGAGAAACTGCACACGTGCTTGGCTTCCCTCAAGCTTGAGATTTATAACAATCCTTGTACTCAACATCAAGGTAGAGGTCATATGGAGAATAATAGCAGAGATTCTTATCCTTGACGTCCCTATAATTTTAAGAGCCAGTGAGATATACTATAAAACAGGAGCACAATGTTAACTAAAATACTTAAATATTCAGGGTTAGCTGTATTTTAATTAGTGTAAATATTTGTTTATAAGTCAGTTGAATTTATCAAAGTCTATTATCTGGCCTTCCAGCTTTAAGGTAATTATGTGAAAGCAACATTCTCCTTTTGAACATCTGAGCATCTCATGGGATACAGAAATGGAACTCCACTTTGGATCAAGCAATCTTGCATTAAATGAAGTATCTACCTCCCAACCGGATACAGAGAAGGCAAATGACGTCATGGCCAGTGACTAAGTAGGGCAGTCATTTCCTCCGGCATAAAACTCCGCAGAAGCACTCAGTACAGCTGAAGAGTTAAAGCTGTTTGGGAGATAGTGGTGGTCACATGGTGCTGTGTTACCATTCTGACCCACCCCTTGAAAACCCGCCCCTTGGGGCCACCCTGCATCCTGAAAATCTCCTCCCCTTCCTCTCTCTCTGCATTCCCAGGAAGGGTGCACACCTCTGCTTTCTCTCTCTTCTCTTTTTTCCTTGTCTCCCTCTTTCCTATCTTTCTCTTCATCTCTCTATTATAGCAAACTCTCCACATGGATGCAGTGCCTGAGTGTGAATGACTTTCCACACACAGCTGCCCCTGCTGCATCTGATCAGCATGTTTCCCTCACTCATGGGATATCCTGGCCTGGACAGCTGGGGGTTCCCACTAGTGCAAATTCATGACAGACTGGAGCAGGGAAATGTTCTGAAAGTCAGCATAAGACATCATTGTACCTAAGGGTTTATAAAGCCTGCCTCCATGATCCTTCATAAAATGAAACTGAAATGAAGGGGTTTCTGACTGGAGATCCCAGGGGAAGATCGAGAGCTGGGAAGGAAAACAGAAGCCTAAGTAGAAAGCTCTTTCTACAAGACCCACAGTTTCCTACCACTGCGTGATCCAGAGTTCCACTGGCAGGCTTATATCTACATGGTATCTGCATTGACACTAGCCCCAGACTTCAGACTGGAGTGATCTTCACTTGGGGAAACTGGACTGCCCCCTGACAGACTATGAATGCCTAGCTGCCTATGAAATCTAAAATCAGACTACCAGACGACAAGTCCCATCCTTGCACACAAACTTCCAATGACTTCTTTAGCACCAATGAAGCAATGGAAGTTAAGGATCACCAAGTATTTTAGGGAAGCTATAAATTTGTGTGTGTATGAAAAACAGAGGAGAGAGAATAGAGAATGCAAAGAGTAGAAGAAAACTTAAATGAAGCTTAAAAATATTTTCAAATAGTTTGTAATAGAAGCAAGAGGTACTTACAAAAACAATTCTAATAAATAAAAAGTATAGTATGAAAAACAGCAGGTTAGCATATATCTGCTTCCTGTCATGATAAGCTGACTCATTGCAGGCATAGGAGAAATGGGACCAGCTGACCTTGGCTGATACTCGCAACTGGGAACCAAATAAACTCTTTCAAGTTGCTTCTCCTGGTTTTGGGGTTGCAGTAATGGAAAGCTGAGTAACAAAGAAGAAATATTATGTCAGGTACTGAGGTTCAATTGAGTTGGGAGAATCTGAGAAATAGCGTAGAACACACACACACACACACACACACACACACACACACACACACACACGAGAGTTATTAAAACAAAAGAAGGTGTGAAGGGACCCACACACTGCGGGGTGCCCCCCTCTGGACCTTGGATTAGGCACAGATCACACTCAAACACTAATTCCAAGCACAAAGAGATCCTTTATTAAGCAAGGCAAGCAGGAAAGGTGGCTGAATCTGAATCTGAAACAGCTGTGAATGGCTTTGCAGGAGTGATTTTTAAAGGGAAAAAGGGGAGGTCCATACCAGGAGAAAGTGGGATGAGTTGGTTGCTTCTAATTGGTAATCTTAGGGTAACCAAATGGAGAATAAGGATTGCTGGACCTTGATGATCAGCCTCAGGAATGAGTCAGGCATAAGGAAGTGACCAAATAAGGGAATGGACCTTGGTAGCTAGGTTTAAGATTGTGGAAGTGTCTAAACAGGGCAGTTTAGTGGTTTAGGAAGGATGAGGGAAATGGGGAGGGCAGGACCTGCCGAGACCATGATTGCCAGGCTTGGGCCTGCTGAGTCTTTCTGGGAGTGTCTGTGGTACTTTTGATGATGGTCTCTAGACATGTCTAGCTCATTTTCATGGTCAGATGTGCACCCGTAGCTCAGGTAACAATCTCTCAGGATGCGGTCACAGGAGGTAACAGTCACTGACTATGCTTCTTGGGGCTGCAATGACAAATTACCAAGAACTGGAGGCTTAAAGCAATGACAACTTATTTTGTCACAGTTCAGGAGGCCAGAAGTCACAAAGTCAATGCTTCATCAAGATTGGCTCCATCAGGCAGCTCAGAAGGAGAAAACATTCTGTAGCGTGCTCCTCGCTGTGGGACTGTTGGCAGTCCTTAGCCATCAACAGAGACAGCACTCCAACGTCCATGTCCACTGGCACATCGTCTGCCCCAGCATCTCCATGCCCTCACCTTTTTCTTTGTTTAAATATGTTTTTAGTTGAAATGGAATGGCATCACTTTCCTCCTTCTTTTGCCTCCCTCTGACCCCTCCCGTGCCCTGCCTCCAATTGATTGTCTTTTTATCTTTAATACTGTTACATTCATATATATATATATATATATATATATATATATATATATATATATATACATACATACATATATATGTGTGTGTGTGTGTGTGTAAAGGTATGCATAAATGTATAAACACAGCCAGCTGAATCTGTTTTTGCTGTATGTGTATATGGCTTGAGAAATGATCACTCTGCACTGGACAAACAATAATGAGGCTAATCCCAAAGAAAGGTTAATTTCCCTTTTCCCAACAGTCATTAGTTACCCATAGTTCTTTGTCCAGGGCAGGACCCCACAAGCTTTTGCCCCTTCCACATTAATAATAATTAATAATATTATTAATAATAATAGATATTGTCATTGTTCCAGTCTTATTTAGGCAGCCTTTTCTATGGAAGGCTGTTTCACCCAGACATCCTTGTATTCTGGCTCCTATCATCTTCTTGCCCCTTCTCCACAATGTTCCTTGAACTATAGATGCAGGAGATATGATGGTGATGTACACATTAGGACTGGGCTTCCTACAGTCTGTTTATTTCTGCATGTGTCCAGTTGGGCTTTTCTATGATGGTCTCCATTTGCTGTAAAGAGAGCAATCTTTGATAAAGTGTGGTATAGCTATACTTATCTATGGGTATAGGATAAGATTTAGAATGTCATAAGGAATTATGCTGGTCTAGCAAAGTGGCAGTAGTGGATTCTTTTCTGATGTCCATGAACCTTACTAGCCCAGGCAGCTGGCTAGGTTTCCAGTACTAGTAATGATTCCCCTTCTGTTGGGTAGGCCTTCCGTACAATTAGATAGCTTCAATGTACCAGCCTACAAAAGATTATCTTGAGTGAAGTAACAGATCCAGAAAGACAAACACTGTGTGTGTTCTTTCTCATCTGTAGTTCCTAGCTCCAAATTCTCAGATGTAAGTATACATGTAGTAACCAGAGGAACCAAGAAAGTATAAAGAGAACATAGATAGAGTGGGAGGGACTTGGGCTTGAGAAAGGACTAGCAAGACATAGGTATATGAATTGGGAAATAGGAATATGGGCAAGGGGCTACAACTATGGAGGAGAGAGCAGGGCCAATACGTGTAGAGAAAGAGGGATGAGGGAAAAACAATACAAGTTTCTTTGATAAAGCCTTATGGAATCCTAATTTTATATTTACCTAAAATTAGAAATGATACATATAAGTACACACACACACACACGCACACGCACACGCACACGCGCACACGCACACGCACACACACACACACACACACTCACACACACCTTAAAAGAAGGTAAGCTACTTGTGCTGACATTTTTTCCCTATTATAATCATAGACTAATGAAAAATCCAGTACCAAACTTGAGAATCCTCATGTTGAATGGCTGGCCAGGGTAATCCAAGTAGTGCCCAAAACAATACAGACTCTTGGTGCATTGCTAGCTTGCCTCTCGGGGTTAAGGATGGGATCCCATTGCTGAAGACACTGCACGCATAGCACACAAGATGGATTACTGGAGCTGCACCTGACCTGGAAGCCTCTGTCCTGCACTCTAGCTTCCATGGTACCACAAATACTATTCAATGTGTCAAGGGAGGGAAGAAATTAGAGTCCTACCCAGTGTCAGTACCCATGAACCACAAGAATGACCATCATGGCAAGCTGTCTGTAGAGGTGCAGTAAGTGGCACTCATGTGTTGGTGGTGCTTTTTCTTTCTTTTTTAAATAAGAACACTAGTGATTGGATATAGAGCTCTTTTTAAGACCAGGTGGATCTCATTTTTATCCTTAACTGCATCTATCTTCAAAGACCCCATTATCAAACAAGATCACATTTTGAGGAAGCATCATTTAACACAGTCCACTAGCTGAAGCTCAGGTAGTGAGGTCAGTGAAATATCAGCATCTACTCCAAAAAAAAATGATCCCAGAACAATATCAGGAAATTGTCTGAGTCTCAAAAACACACTAAGTCTCCAGATTTAAATAACTCACTTAGCCTCCATCAAGGTACAGGCGCATGGATGAAGACTGTTGTACGTCGTTCTGCAATGGTGAAAGACCAGTGATAAAAGAAAGAGCATGGCACCCTCTAAAATGGATGGGAAAACACCCCATACATACACTAAACACATGTATCACAAACGCAGACACATGCATACACAAATAACATGCTCATACACATGTGCATGCATTCACACACCACACAGAAACATTTGCACACACAGGCACATACATAGACATACACACATGCAACACATTTATACACATATATGCACACACAACACACAGAAACATCAACATACAACACACACATATATACAGATATACACATGCAACACTTACATATACACATAAAACACACATATAACACACATACACATGCACACATACAAATACACAGATGGAGAGAGGGGGGAGAGGGAGAGAGAGAGAGAGCATCAGAATGACAGAAGGTGTTTCACTGACAACACTAGAGCCAAGACAGGATGAAATGACACCTTCGAAACTCCAAGGGAAATCATTTTCAACCTGCAATTTTCTGCCTCCTAAACTACTAGTCAAGTATGAGAACAGAAAAAAATTTCACTTTCATATTTCAAAACAATTGCTTCAGTGAGTCATTTCCTTTGTTCCAATAAGATTGAAGAGTGGACTGCAGTGGAGTAGTGGAGCCCAGAAAAGGCTCAGGTCAGGTTAAGGGAATTTCCAAAATGGGATTCTCCAGAGTGCCAGGTAAGGAAGAGAAAGCCCAGGGCTCCTCGAGCAGAGATGGCAGTCCAGGTTAGAGCTGTCTGTGGAATACACTGAGGGCTAGTAAACAGATTAGTTGGCAAAGCCTTGCAGACATGAGGACCAAGTTCAACTCCTAGAATTCATGAAAAAAAAATTCAGGAATGATGGCGCAGTGGTGAGGATGTAACCCAGTGCTGGGAGGTGAAAACAGGCAGGTCCATGGGGCTCACTGTTCTGTCAGCCTATCACAGAGACAGTACCTCAAAACAAACAACAAAAGATAAGGAATGAAACCTGAGGTCGTCTCTGTCCCTACACACTCGTGTGTCCCCACACCCTCACTACATGCATATACAACATTGAAACCGAGAGACTGAGAAGTTGAGAACTGAGAAAAATCTATGTTGAAAAGCATTTTGGAAGTGATCTGGAGATATAGAAAGGTTCACTTATTTCTGAGCAGCAAAAAATGAAATCAGTCAAAATGCCAGGTAAAACAAAACTAGCATAAGAAATAAGCAGAATGGTGGCACCTCATTTGAGGGAGCAGAGAAATATTTATGTGGTCATAATAGTGAAAGCACGGAGGTGTAGTTAATCAAAAGCTGTCATTTAATTACATAGAAGGTGGCAGAGGTAAAGGAAATGTAACGTAACTGAACCAAAACTTCATCTCTGTAAAGAATTTGGTGGATAATATCTAAATCTGAGAAATCAAGAGAAAATAGTTCAGCAAAACTTTATTTTATTTTTTCTTTTCAGTCCTTTTCTTTTAGAAATATAGGGTAGTGTGGAGAATTAAGTCCTGAGTGAATATGTATTGTTGATATGAAGCACCCAAGTGAAGGCCACAGCCTCAGACCTATGGGAACGGGCAAAGCCTTCCTCCAGAGGTGAGGGTCCAAGTGATAACAAAGCCTTCCATGGTCCATGTGCTGAGGTTGGAAGTGTGTGCAGAAAATAGATTTCTCCCCACCAGATAGTTATGGCCTGGAGACTGATCCCCTACAGACACTGTTCTTATTAACATTAGCTTAACCTGCCTCCTTGATCCAGCTGGCCATAGATAGCAACAGGGCTTCCTTGTTCAGCTCTGTATAATAAACATGCTGAGGTGCCAGCTTTTTAGAACATATGTCTGTCTGACTGCCTGTCTGCTGTGGGATGGTCTATATGTCAAATTGCTCTCATTGGTCAATAAATAAAACACTGATTGGCCAGTGGCCAGGCAGGAAGTAACAGAGAGAACAGAGAAAAACAGGAAGGCAGAGGGAGTCACTTCCAGCCGCTGCCATGACAAGCAGCATGTGAAGACGCCGGTAAGCCACGAGCCATGTGGCAAGGTATAGATTTATAGAAATGGATTAATTTAAGATGTAAGAACCAGATAGCTAGAAGCCCGAGTCATTAGGCCAAACAGTTTAAATAATATAAGTGTCTGTGTGTTTATAAGTGGGCTGTCAGACTGCCGGGGCTTGGTGGGACCTGGAGAGAAAATTCTCCAGCTACAGTCTGTCATTTCTTCCTATCTTTACCACACAGGGAGCTCAGTCCCTTGAAGTTGGGTGAAGACTTGGTGGAGTAATAAACTGAAGAAACTTCAGCTAAAGGCTTAAAACAGCTGCAACTGAGGACTGTGAGAACAGTGAGTGAGTGTATCTCAGGACGCTGAGGTATCTTGGGGTTCTGAGTGTGTTTCAGGGTGTTGAAATGTCTTGGGGTGTGGGGCAGCTTCAGTTTCTTTCCCTGACTAATTACCTGAAGAATATTCCTTTATTTAATATCTTGTATATGGAAGAGTGCACACTGTCACAATGACAGATGTGGGTCAGTGATGTAGTGATTCTGATGACTCATTTATAGAGCTAGTACTTTGTGTTCAGTGTAGAGCCTCATCACTGTGTGATCCAAGGCCTCATTACAGAAGGAAGTTAGCCATGTCCAGGTGTCCTCCTTAGGCACCACCATCTTGCAACATGTTTCAATTGCACCAAACTGCCTCCAGGTAGTAAAACCTGTTCTGCCGTGCCCTCCTGTTCCCATGCTACCCCACTTCCCATGCATCGCTGTTCTGTTGTCTTTCAAACATGGATAATTCTTACTTTTTGAGACTCAACTGTACCCTCTCTCTGCCTTCTCTGATTTGGTAGTTTGGCTTGAATAGTCTTCAAATGCACAGCTCAGTATTAGCTCTGAAAGCATTACACATGGCTCTATAAATCTGCCTCTGTGTGTTCCTTTGGTTAGGAGGCTACGAGTTTAAAGACCAGAACTTCATGTACACCATCCTCCTTCAGTGACAGCAACTTGAGGCCCTTTATCTGCTGTTTCTGCTGATTACTCTGCAAATGCCTCTAGCAATCATGAAGTTTCTCAATAGATGTGTATTGAACTGATGCAGCGAAGACAAACCTCTTATCTTGGTGTCTTGCTTATTGCTGCATAAAAACAAAACAAAACAAACACAAAAAACGCCTAAATCACTTAATGTCTTGAGACTCTGAGAGCCAAGCACGATAATCAGGTTCAGGTTGTGGTGCCTTTATGTGGGGCTGGCTGCAGTCACAGTTGTGGTTGCACTGTGTAGAGGTTTCAGCTGAAGCTGGAACGTCTAAGGTGGTCCCATTGCAGTGTCAGGTACATTACTAAGATGTTAGAAAAATGTAAGCTGGTCAGGTGACTCCATCTGTCTATGAGATCCCTCCTCACTATGCATCAACTAAGGTCCTGTCCATGAAAGCTAGATTCCAAGGGCACAGAAATACAACCTGCTGATTTTCTTAAGACATGTGTTTGGAACATACCATATTACCTGTGTCATATTCTACTGATCAGCTCACTGGACTCTACCTCTTGGTGGGAGTAGTGATGGTACATTCAAAGATGGGAGACAATTGTTGGCATCTGTCTTGCCAAACAAGCTACATTTGATAAACCAATCATTTTGGTAGCTAACTAGATAATTGTTACTCTGAAATAAAATAGTTTTTATTTGATTATCATTGAGTCAAGATGGGATTAGGAGATACCTTATTGTGCATTTTTGTTTCAAAGATAAAAGACTGGATGAATCAATGTGGACATATGAATAAACACACCCAAGTGTGAAGCTTATGTATGGTCCACAAATGGTAAGTTGCTTGTGCAGAAAGCCAGAGAAGAAAGCCAGGCATGGAAGCCCACACCACTCATCTAGCATCAGGAGGCAGGGACAAGACTATCTCAATCTCAAGAGCAGCCTAGGCTACTTAGCAAGACACTGTCTGGAGTCAAAACAACCAACAAACAAACAACTAATAACTACTGTGAGAGAAAGAAAGCCCAAGGTGCTTCGCTGACAGCAGAAACATCAGAGGAGGAGTCACTGGAACAGGCTATCTGAGACTGCTGGCTGATTTTAACCCAAATGATATCAAGTTTAAAACCATCTATACATAGTCATTCTCATTTGGAACAGTCTTTCACATGATAATGTTTAAGAGAATATGGGGCAGAATAATGAGTAGATATACCTGCATTTTAGATGTGCCTGTTACACTAATTAAAATACATGAAAGCCATGGCTTTTGAATTACTTCCCATCATTGCTGTAGTCAGTGGAGTTAGTTTTATTACCCACTATAATTCCTCACTTATAATAAATCTTCATAAAGCTTGAAAACAGCATCTAACGATGAAATTCCAGCCATGGGCTTTCCTGTCTAATCTTTGCTTGGAGAGGCATGGAAAAATGATGCTTGATTGCTCATTATCTGCTAAGACAAACAACACAAGTATGATCAGTCTAAGTAGAACTTATACTTTTTTCTGTCTTTATTTGAATATCATGTTCTCATATTCCAAAGTATCTTTATACCTTAGAAGATTCAGAGCATCCGCTGAGCCTCAGGAGAGCTAGAGACCTGCTGTGAAACTGGCCCAGTTCGGTTCTGACCCTTCAGCTGTTAAGCCACAGGTGAGTCTCTTGAGTTCCCTCCCAGCACCTTGCTCTTTTCAGTCACACAAAAGAAACCAGCTCAGTCACTCCCTCTCTCACAGATGGGAGAAAGACAATGAAAGCACTCCCCAAACTATAAATCTCTAAGCAGATGGGAGGAAAGAAATTGATGAAACCATAAACGAGACAGCAGAAACCATAAAGAATCAAAGGTAGGTCTAGACATTCATTTATTTAGTCATTTAATATTTATTGAGTGTCTTGTGTATATTAGGCACTGTGCTGGGAACTGAAGATTAATGGTGAGCAAGATAGATGACCATGTTCCCCTGCAGTAGGGAAATACATAAGTGAACAACTGATGTCCCTGTAAACATGGTAGAAGGAAAGAACAAAATGGTATCTATGAGAGAAACAGAGAGAGATGACTTGGGGACCCTTCCTGTTATATGGAACTAAGTCTGCAGGGGAGGAAGGACTGAGACCAGCAGACAAAGGAATAGACATGCAGAAGGTCCTATGCAGAAAGCAACAAGAAGATAGTTGTGAAAGTTAGATTCCCAGAATTCACATTGAAGAATACAGTCAAGGAGCTTTTAATCCTTTCATGCCACCCCTTGGAGTTTGAGTCTAATATGGTCTACATAGTGAGCTCCAAAACAGTCAGGACTACAGGCATGGTAGTTTATGCTTATAATCCCAGTCTTGGGGAAGCAGAGACAGGAGGGTCTATGGGCTTCCTAGCCAGCCAGCCTAGCCTACTCAGGCAAAACCTAAGCCAATAAGAGACCTAGGCTCAAAAAACTGAGGTGGACAACACATCTGGAGTAACAAAATCTAAGGCTGTCCTCTACGCCTCCATGCATGTGCCTTCCACACCACTACCACAAACAAACAAAAAAATCATGAAAAGAGAAAGATGCCACAGTGATACAGGGCAGTGAGGCAGAACCAAGAGCAGAAGCAGAGGGGCTTACACTGAATGCAGGTGTCATTTGGAGGTGGAAACGGTGCAATTTCCTCACAGAAGAATTACAGCAGGGAAAGAGAGAAGGGGACTCCAACATTTCTTGCTTGAGCAGCTAAAAGGGTAGCTGTCCTGCTAACAGAATTGCATAGCTGAGGCGGGTTTGTAAGGGGAATAAAAACACACTCTTGTGGAATTCTGCCTTTGATCTCTACATAGTGCTATTGAGAAGACAGCTAGCTAGAGAATCTAAGTATGGACCAGAGAAACAGCCAAGCACTGGTTGTGCAGGCTGATGCCACTGTCTGCTGATATGGACTGCATGAGGGCCATCCACCCATGCTGCTGCACTGCCATATTGTGATTGCTAGAAGGTGGGTGACTTCTCAGGTCATGATCAAACCTTTTACGTTCTCTCCAACACAGCCCTAAGATTCTTATTCTATATACCAGAGAGGAGGGCACAGTTTCTAGAGAAATTTGAGGTTGCGTAGCATATAGGGATGGCAAATGGTAGAGCTTTGCCTTCCCTCCCCGCACCCTGCTGTAGAGGTCAAGGGTAGGCTCTACCAGACATGCAGCTTGAAGGCAGAGGTAAGCTGTATAGGTGTCCAGTGATTTGACTTGCTAAGTTACATGTTGAGTAAAGTTCTGCATTTCTCTGTGACTTACTCTGGTGGTCATCCAAATTCTCTTCTCTAACCTTATTTTATGATTGAACTGAGGACAATTGATCTGAATTAAAACACTTTCTGGCTTCCTGTAGTTATTTTTCTGCCCCAGGTAACACTGGGGCTGCCCTTCCTTGTTGGGAACTGAAGGACCATGCTTTGTCCTTGAGAAAGCTGCCATAGGAGCCCCTGACAGTTTGAAACTAAGCTGCAGTACTTACAAGCTCTGTGCCCTTGACCTTGTTCTGTGATATCTCTAGGCCTTAATTTTCTCATTTGTGAAATGTTGCTAAGTACCTTGTTCCAGGGAAGTGAAAACAGTGTCGTCTGAATGCAATGCTAGATACCATGTTAAGAGTCTGCAGCTGTGGTTATCGTTACTATCACTACATAGAGCCAAGGTTCTGATTTGGTTTGGGCCAGCATATCCTGGGACCTCTAATGAAGAGTACAAAAGCACCAGGTTAATAGCCATCTACAAATAATGGGAAAGTGAGTTATTGTGGTCATGGGAGCGTGGCTGACCTGAACAAGCAAGCACAAAGGCTTTGAAATTTTCCTCCAGTGAGCTATGCTTGTAAAAATTGTCTACTCCCAAGAAGGCATTAGCATCTTGATAATGATACTTTTCCTTAAGACCTTAGACATTGTATTGTCCACTTTTGCCAGGTTACCCTGGTGACCACACCTATCAAGACATAAGGATGTAATTGCAAAGAGAAAGAAAGAAGAGCCAGTCTTTGTGGCTGTAGGAAGAAGCCATAGCAGGCAGCTAGCTCTTTAAAGATTATTGCATGTTACATTTAGAGACAGGCAAATAATGCTATTTAAACCATTTGGATTTAGGGTTGGGCTCGGTGGTGCTAGATTTGAACCCAGAGCCTCACCATAGAAGTAGGCACTCTATAACTGAGTTACATCCTTAAAACAACTACTTCAATTTTTAATCATATCTTATTTTTGTCTAGTAATTTTCCACTCATGTTCTTTTATTCATACAAGATCCTCAATTATTCTAAAAGTATTTAACATCTGCTTCATTCCTGACCCCACACCTCACCATGGGCTGCTGTGAGACAGATAGTGAGAGAAGATTTGGGAAATGCATTCTCAAGGAAGTTATATCATTTGTTCCAAGGGTTGGGCTTTCTCAGAGCTACTGTTCACTGTATGATCTCTAAACATTTTGGGAATTGAAGAAAAAAAGACTATGCAAAACCCTTGGAATTTAAATTTGTGTTTTGTTTTGTTTTCACTGTTAATTAATAATTGAAAGTTTCATGATTGTGATGACTGTCCATATATTTTAATTTTGCTGAAGCATAAGTCTGAATTGCCACAAAGCTGCCTCATGGAGGTACACATACCATGCATCTGAGGTCAGAACTGTTCACTAGTGCTTTAGAAATGTATTGTTATAAGATTTTTACCATGTTACCATGGTAACAAAAATGATATGCCAGCGTGACTCCTCATCTTCATTTTTCAGTAAGAGTTCCTTGGGTTTGCTTTGGATTCAATGCCCTTCCCATAAGATGATGTCTCAGTAGTAGAAGAGGTTATTAAAAAGCTTAGCTCCCTTTGGGAAGTGTTCAGTTAGCTTATCCAAGAAATTTTCATCTTGAAATGAGAGGTGTATCCACTGAAAATGGTGAGGGAACACTTAACTCATATGCAAGTTCTGAAAATATTCGCCATTCATTCCCATGGCTGGCAAAGACACTTGCTAAACTTTTTATATAATAATCCCAATACTAGATATTTACGATTGGAGGAGCATGGACTCCTTGCCTCAGTTGCTCTCCTGCTACTATAAGGCAGTGGTCACATGCACACAGGCTCACTATGGGATTAGTGTTCCAGAGTATTAGGGGAAGCAAGATTTGCCTTTGGGTTAGAGTTTACAAAACTGCAGATTTACAGATCCAGAGGTATTTTGTTCCCTCTCTTTACTAATATTTTCAACTTTTCTTCTTATTCTAAGCCCTCTACTTCTGAAGTTAGTCTCTTCCTATGTGTAATATTGTCACCATCCACTTCTGTTGACCACCACCAAAGAGCTCTTACTGATCATGACCTTCTTGGCTCTTAAGTGAATCAAGATGAATGCCTACATGTACCAATCCATCTTCTTTATGACACCCATAAAAGAATAGTGCATAAAAGAATAGATGCAAAGCTTTAAATCAATTTAGGTTGATTTATTTTATTTTATGTGTATGTATGTATGCCACATGCATACATGGTGCCCAAGGAAGTCATAAGATGGTGTCAGGTCCCCTGAAACTGGAGTTACAGACAGTTGTGAGATACCATGTGGGCACTGAGAATTGAACCTGGGTCCTTTGCAAAAGCAACAAGTGCTTTGATAAAATGGTGTCTTAAGAAAACTTTCTGTAGCTGGTGATAAGCACAAAAACAAAGTGACACCCGACAAAAGTAATGGTGCTTTGGCAGATGTTTAGGATAAGTTAAAAAATGAAATGTTGAAGTTGGCTGTGGCTCAGTTCTATAATTTACATTTGTCCTTTGCAATGAAGTTAGAAACAGTGAGTTTACAACCTGTCTAAGGAAGCATTCCAATTTTTTAAGTGATCAAGAGGTTTATTTTTAAAATATTTTCAAGTGTTTAAAATGTAGAAATGATGTTTACTTATAGTGTAGTTTAATCCAAGAAGGCTTAAGCCTTACACATTGGAAATCTCTAGCTCCAGTCTATGCCAAACTTTCCCCATTGGCCACCAGCATCCTTGAGGGTCTCAGTCTCCCAACTGGCAGATTCCTCCACGAACAATGCTTGTCCTTTCTATCTTCTACCACCTAAGAGAAAAGAGCAGCCCATTTAGACGGAGCAGATAAATCCACGTCTTCCCAGCCTGGCACTAGGACACTTCAGTAATGGTGTGTCTGAGGCAAGGATGTTACCCTCCTCCAGGCAAAACAGACAATCAAAAATGGCCAGTGCAGCAGAGAACAAATGGCTCTCAAGATTCTCTGATGTTGCTAACCAGAGGGACACAATGGCACTAACCTTGTCTGAAGCAGTCTAAGAACCCATTCTTGCTCTGATGAGTGGTGTCCCTGATACTAAAGCTGGCATCCCTAGGAGAATCATTTTTTAGGAACCACAAGGACCTAAGAGCACCACAATGAGATCATTGTTTCAATTCTAAGGAGAAAGTCTCAACTGAGTACCAATTACCTTGGACTCTCCTGTACTTGCAGATTTCCCTTGGGTTAGAAACTGCAAGCCTCAGGTTTCAGAGCTTCAGCAGGGAATAATGTTTTTGCAACCTTCACAACATTGCTTAAGTTCTGGTTTGTGCTTCTTTGAAATGATCAGGGTTTTCATTTCATTCCAGGCACACAGAGTCTTTTCAAATGAATGTATCTGAGCTGTAGATGTGGCTCAGCAGGTAAAGTGCTTGCCAGGCCAGCATCAGGACCTGAGTTGGGACTCCAGATCCTTTGTAAGCCAGACAGTGTAATTCCAGGGCTCCCCGTGGGAAAATGGAAGGCTGGTACAGGAGAATCCCCAGTCTGGCATAAACAGCAGAAAAACAAGGGACTGTCTCAAGCAAGGTAGAACGTGAAGACTGATAGCTGATGTTATCCTCTGACCTTCATATGCACGCTGTTGGTGTGTGCATGTGGGCAAGCACACACACACACACACACACACACACAATGCACATGCATCACACACAAGATTTTTTTTAATATGTCAAAGTTTAAAAGCATTAATTTAAAGGAAAATTTAATAAAGCACCTTCACAATGATTCTCTTAAGTAGGCCCTATTTTATTTGACAAATGAGGCAGGCTTTACTTGTAAGATTAATTTACTCCAGGTTATACAACTAGAAGATGAGAAGGACTGTGTTCTGGAACCCAAATTTCTACTATATGTGAAGCCTTGGAAAGAGTGGCCTTCACCATGAGCTGGCCCGATGTGTTTCCAAATAATTGACCTATCTACTGAAGATAACTCTCTTCAAACAATACAGATTATCCGACTGAGGTCTTCGTAATTTAACCGTGCCCATTGCCACTGCGTGAGATGCCAGGTGTTGCACAAACATTATATTTGACAGATGCAGAATGCCACAAAGAAGGATTGTTTTCCTCCTTGTCTAAAGAGAAACCTGAGATCTATTTGTCCAATAATGCCACGAGGTATGGAACAGAAATCCAACCCAATCTCTAACTGCTCTCATGCCCTCTGTCCCTCCCCAGTCCAACACCCTGTGTTATACAAGGCTGTGATGTCCCACTATAAGAACCGTTTTGTACACCCCAACCCTTCCATTTAAAATCAGAAATAAGTTGAACATGCTTGTTCAAGAAAATTCCATCATATTCCAGCCACGTTGCTCAGAACCTCGATTTCCCATAGCTAAATTAACCAGTGTTTGGCATTGAAGTCATACACCAAATGCCAGTGCAGAGAGTTGAAAATTGCAGCTTGGCCAGTCTGGTAGCAGAAGGACTACTGCAAGACACACAGATAACAAGCAGCAGGCTGTGGATGGAGGGCCATGACATTGAATAATTGAAGGCAGTGGAAGGAGAGCAGGGGGCCAAGTCTGCCTGACTATTTGTGAAACTGAGAAATGGAATATTGATGTTTGGTTCCAGCACCAAGAGCTCTCTGGTTAATTACATTCCTGGGAGAAGTCAGAAAAAAATATGATACTTACATTTTTCAGAGAACACAATAATTTTCAATCATTTGCTGGGAAATTGGTTAACTCTCTAGCTCACTTTCTTTCTGTAAGACCTGCAAGAACATTTTATTGACTAGAACATTGAAATCTGTAGCTTTTGCATCTCCTGCTTTTATTGCAAATTTGTCGAACACTTGCTTTTCCTGGCATGGATCCTTTTTGTAAATCATGGTAGACAAACAAACCTAGATATAATTAGATCTAGTTGGAAAACTACTGGAATAATACCCATTCTCTTTCTGACCAGCTCTACCTTACAAAGCCTACTTTTTTTTGGAGACAGTGTTTTTGTTTTCGTTTGTTTGGTTGGTTGATTTGTTTTTTCCTGGCTGTCCTGGAACTCACTCTGTAGACGAGGCTGACTTCAAGCTCACAGAAATCCGCCTGCCTCTGCCTCCCAACTGCTGGGATTAAAGTTGTGCGTCACCACCACCCAGGAGTGTACTTATATTTTAACCACTTATTTTTGCTAATACATCTACTTCCAATGCTTGGCATCATGCCATAGGCACCAGTGGCAAAGCAATTGAGGCCATGGGGAATGCAGAGTTGTCCATGATGTACTGTGCTTACCAGAGAGGCCCACATTTCATTTAGTAACTAGTAAGGTACACAATATGCTGGAGGAGTAAGATATGGGCACAGCAGAGAGAGGAGAAGGTAGGCAGAAGGATACAGAAAGGCACAAGATGCCCTCATGCATGATGGAGCAGGGGAGCGAGAGTACACTGCTTGAAAGGGTGACATGTTTGATGGTACCACCTGATCCCAGCTGACTGGGCCCCACTCATTTCTCCCCTCCCAATTCATCTTCCAAAGGCCATTTGGCAGCAGCTTTCAGCCCCATTGGCTCAATTGCCTTTTTCCTCACTGGGACAACTGTCTTGAAAGATATGCTTAGGAGAAGGTTTATTTCCGTTCATAGCTCTAGTTCATCATGGTGGGGGAAAGCCAGTCACTTTGACCCTCTCTGGATCCTCGTCTCTGTTTCCCTCTGTCCTTCTGTTTCTTTCTCTGTTGTGGTTTCCTTTTGCCCCATATGCCACACCCCTTCCCTCTTCCACCTTTCAGCCGCCTTCGTTTGCTTCTGCGTGTTCACAGCATCTAAGAAACCAGCTCAGATGACTGACTACTCCCCTCAGTCTCTCAGATTTTAAGATTCATAGAAAGGGAATTGTATTGGTTCAGCTTGGGCCCCACAAGCCCCACGCTCTAGTTAACTGCAGTAGGAAACAGAATCACACTGTATTTATATGCCTTAGAGGGCTGGGGCATTGTCCCATGGGAAGGAATTGAGCATTTCTCTAAGAATGCACATGAGCTCTGACTTACAGCCACACCTGGAACCAGCACTCGGGAGGCAGAGGCAGGCGGATCTTTGTGAGTTCGAGGCCAGCCTGGTCTACCAAGTGAGTTCCAGGAAAGGCGCAAAGCTACACAGAGAAACCCTGTCTCGAAAAACCAAAAAAAAAAAAAAAAAAAAAAAAAAAAAGAATGCACATGAGCTAAAACATGTCCATTTCCTCCAAGGACCAGGATTAGTCAACATTATAGGAGGAATTAATGTTCTTTACACTAAAGTTGATTGAACAAAAAAGCTTAACAAAAGATACTATGTGGAAATATCATACTTCATGCTAATCAAGACTTTGAAATTCAGGCCATTTTGTGAGTTTGTGTACGCAAGTCAACAGCTTCCTGGCATCACTAGGGAGAAGAGACTGTGGCTACCTCCTGCATCTATCCAGAACTCTAGCCAGCACTTGAACTTTAAGCATGGCTCTAGGCCTCTTCCCAAAGGCTCAGCTTTCATCCTGGAGAGCCTTGACAGCATGTAAACCAAAATCTACAGGCAAAACCTAGTGTTGGGATGAGGAGACCACACATCAGTGATTTTATCTGAAAATGGCCAAATTCCTTAATCCACGTGGAGTTGTAATTTTGCTTAGATTCATTTAGTTTGGTGGTAAGTCTAAAAATAAAAATGGAAAAGGAATACAGAAACCATTAAAATGATATTTTGTTTCAGTGTTGATGAGGAAGAGTGTGATATACTTTAAGGTAATTTTTAACTTTGAATTTTAAGATAATCATAATGTATATGTAGTTGTAAGAAATATCATTATCAAGAGGTTCACTGTAGCCTTTTCCCAGTTTACCTCAGTGGTAGCATCTTGCTCATCCACATGCAACACTGTAAGAAGTAGATCACTGTTGTCGATTTCAGTATGAGGTTTGTTCAGAGCTCATCAGTGACCCTCAGATAAGCAGGAGGCACTAAACCCTGTCTTCCCTAGCTGGCATCTGGCATCTGCTCGCCTGGTGTCTTTTATTTTATCAGGGTTAAATAATGACAGACAGTCTGCTACAGGAGTAAGCACATTTATCAGGAAAGCCCCCAGGAAAATGAGGGATTTGGGGTGCGGACTACACTAGACAAGTGGAAAGACTGTACCTCTCAGCCAGTGAGGAATTCAGGGGTAAGGAAATTTACTTAGGAATGAATATAACACCCACTGTTAGGGCCAAATTGGTTAGTAGTTATTCTTGCTCTTTTCTCTTAGCTGATGCCTAACCTGCAAGGTAAAAAAAAATAACCTGTTTTGTTTTCACTCCTCTGAGTCTTCCCTGGGAAGATGGACCTGAATTGTATAAAAAAGCAGTCTGAGCAAGCCATGAGCAGCAAGCCAGTAGCCAGCGTTCCTGCCTTCAGAATCTTGAGTCCTTTGCCCTGACTTCCCTGAATGATGGAGTTGCAAGTGATAAGCTGAAATAAGCCTTTCCTCCCAAGTTGCCTTTGGTCATGGTGTTTATTACAGCAATAGAAAACAAAAGGAGATGCCTGCCTTATTTAGGGGAGTGATATCACCAAAAACCATGCTATGTAGACTTTTTTCTTATACACATATACATATGATAAAATTTAATTCATGAATTAGACACAATAAGAGATATAATAAAATGTAATGAGAACAATATGTTGTAGAATATTATTTTAAGATGTGTTACATTTGTTTATGCTGTGGAACATTTGTTTAATTATGCAAAGATGTGTTGCATTCTTATATGTTGCATTGGTTTAACTCTGTGAAGCTGTGTTACTTTGCCTGTCTAAAATATCTGATAGTCTTATAAAGAGCTGAATGGCCAATGGCAAGGCAAGAAAAAAAAGGTCAGGTGGGATTGGTGGGCAGAGAGAATAAATAGAAGGAGAAATCTGGAAAGAAGAAAAAGAAAGAGCAATAGAACAAGAAGAAAAGAAGGGGCCAGCCACACAGCCACACAGCCACACAGCCACATAGCCACACAGCCACACAGCCACACAGCCAGACATAGAATAAGAAGGAAAGAAAAGATATACAGAAGTAAGAGAAAGGAAAAGCCCAGAGGCAGAAGGAAGATGGGATAATTTAAAGTTAAGAAAAGCTGGCAAGAAACAAGCCAGGCTAAGGCTGGGTATTTATAATTAAGAATAAGCCTCTGTGTGTGATTTATTTGGGATCTGGGTGGTGGACCCTCCAAAGGAGCCTAAAGAGCAAAAGAGCAGAAAAATAACCCACAATAATAATAGAAGTTACAGAATTGCATCTTTTTCTTATGATACTTATTTATCATCTCCCTGTGTTACCACTGAAGATATTGCTTCTCTGTGGTGGCTCCAAATTGCCACTGTCACCACCCTTTAGCTTTGGTGGCATTATTAAGAGAAGCCGGGCTTACCAGAACATGAACACATATATTATGAGAACAGGTCTGATGACTGAGACAATGAAGGAATTAATGGGCAGGCAGCATATTACGTGTAGATACTCTGAACAAGGAGTGATCATGTCCTGGACACAATATTTTATAATGCTACTTGGAATGGCCCATAATTTAAAACTTACAAATTGTTTATTGCTGGGAGCTTTCATTTACTGTTTTGAATCCTTGTGAGATTTCATGTAACAGAAACTTTTGAAAAACTAGCAGGCCTGGTAGTGTATCACTCAGGAGGCTGAAGCAGGAGGATCAAGAATTTGAGGTTAGGATGGATTATATAGTAAGTTCCCCCATCTCAGGCCCTGAAAAGTGAAACTAAGAATAAGGAGGACCATGGTACTGCTATAGAACATTACATTTCAAGATGTTATTTATGTGTTTATTTGAATACATTTTCTTCAAGAAAGTTTTTAACAAGAATTTATTGTGACTGCTTACCTCTCTTAAGAATTGTTAGGTGCCATGGGCTCAATATAATGTGTGCTAATCTTCAAAACAGTCCAAGTATTCTTAGAGAGGAATAGAGTGCACTAGCTTGGAGCTGAAACATGATTCTGATTGCCAAAGCTTCTCAAAGCCTACGAATAGATAAGAGTCTATGATTATCTTTCAAGCAAACCATCCATGTTATAGAGCACTGGTTCTCAACCTTCCTAATGCTGCGACCCTGTAATACAGTTCCTCATGTTGTGGTGACCCCCAACCATAAAATTATTTTCATTGCCACTTCATAACTGTAATTTTGCTACTGTTATGAATCACAATGTAAATATCTGACATTCAAGGTATCTGATATGCAACCCCTGGGGGGTGACCCACAAGTTAAGAACCACTGTCACAGACTGTAGCAGGCTTTTTCTTTTGGGTCACCAACCAGCTCCCAAGTCATGACACAGAGACTCATTATTAGTTATGAATACATGGCCTTATCTTATGCTTGTTTCTTGCTAGCTCTTATAACTTATATTAACTTATTTCTCTTCATCTTCGTTTTGCCTTGAGGCTTTTTTACCTATCTTTCATTCTGTATGTTTTACTCCATGTCTGATTGGCTGGCCCCAGGCATCTCCCTCTCCTTCTCCCTCGTTCTCTCCTCTTCTCCTGTTCTCTTCTTATTCTTTCTACCAGCCAGCTCAACCTATCCTTTTAATGCCTAGCTATTGGCTGTTCAGCTTTTTATTAGACCAATCAGGTGCCTTAGGCAGGCAAGGTGAAACAGCAACACCTCTTTACATAATTAAATAAATGCAGCATAAACAAATGTAATACATCTTTGCCTAGTAAAAGTAATATTCCATAACAATAAAGGGTAACCAGAGTCTCTTGTCCTCTTCCTCTGTGGCACCTTTAGAGTTTGATTTCTCTGCTGGATGTTCCTAGAGTCTCCACCAGCTGTTGTTCTAAAGCCTATCTTTTAGGACATGGCCAGGTTACCCCAAAGGCCCATGTGAGAATCATGAACTAACACAGCATTGATTGACAAGTACATCTTTAGATAGAGGCTTCCAGTAGAATGCAAGACACTGATAAAGAGAGGAAATGGGGATCTTGGCCATTGCTCTGACAATGTAACATCTCACCAAGTGAAGCAAGAAACCCTCCCCTGGAAATTGTCTCTACCGTGGGATGTAAGTGTGCAGCTAACTGTTTCCTCTGGGTTGGAAATGACCATAACAAGAGCAGCAGTGGTGACCCCCATGAGATGCTCCTGAGATCACATCTATTACCACTCCCCCATGGAAGGAGAGGAGAAGACTTATGGTACTCTTGGTACCTCACAAGGCCTTCACAAGAGCCTTAGGAGACCATGACCCTCCCTGAGATTACATGAGAGGTTGACTTCCCAGTGATGTAGCTGTCCTCAAGTCATTTGGAGACCTCCCCAGTGGTATGGCTGCCTGTGAGTTACATCCTATGAGAAACATCAATAAACTCATTGGCTGGCCAAACTGGTCTTCAATGGAGTCCCTTTTATGTTCTGCTGGTGCCCTCTCTCTGCAGACTGAATGGACACTTATTTTTGTCATTGAGCTGTGTTGTGTTTTGAGAGGTTCTTGCTATGTAGGACTAGCTATCCTGGTACTCACTATGTAGCCTAGTCTGTCCTTGAACTCATATCATCCCTTCTGCCTTAGCCTCTGTGTGCTTAGAATACAGACATGAACTATCACGTAAGGCTATGACAGATATTTCCTTACATTTCTACAGGCAGTTCTACAGGATAAGAGGTCTGCTCATCTCTAGAGCTAGTCCCTCCTCTACCAGCCATATGACCAGGCAGACTACCTGATCTGTTTATGTCTCTGTGGTTTTAATTTGAAAGTAAAATCCGTGACAACAATCACAGCATCATAGTGAGAGAAATTTTTCATGAACAAAATTGTTTCCTACTAGCTATTTCAAGCATGTATTTCCTATCAAGTTTGGATCTTAGGTTAGCTGGACAGTCTAGCATAAAATACAAACTATTTGGTATATGCAGAATTCGCTTCTGAAAGTGCCAAAGAATAACTGGGGGAGAAAATTCATCTTCCCAAGCACCCGACGCTGCAGAATGTGCACCTGCTGAGTCTGGAGCCTGGCACTGAGATGACAATATGCAGAATGAGAAAACAACCACTACAGCCACCAAACAGTATCTGCTGGGTCCCCGGCCCCAGCCACATCCCCACAGCAGACTATCCCGAGACAGTCTCGTGGTTGTTGTGGCTGCATTGCCTCACACACAGACACCTCTGCCTGGCACGTTTTACTGAACAGGAAGAACAACAAGGACACTCTCCTGCTGCAGAGTACACCAAGCAGCTACAATTGTCTCCTCTATGCATCACCACTCGGGAGTGACTTCTGTCACTGCTCTTCCCTTGCACAGGAAGAAGCAGCGTTAGCAGCACACTTCCTTTAATCCTGGGGAGAACAGGCCAGGAGTGAAGTGAGCCCTGCGGCACAGCTGATTGCCATGTTAGCTGCACGGAGCCTGGAAACTCTGTCACTAAAGCTAGCTGACAGCGCCTACGTGAGATGTCGAGTGGTTCTCTGTGCAAAGGGCTAGGTCAGTCATTTAATTTGTGCTAATTCAAGGGAAGAGTTTATCGAAGAGACATCTGAGCTGAGTGCTGTCCAGATGGGTGGGGGGAGGGGGAGGGGGGTCTGTGTCCTGATGGAAGGCCTGCAGAGGAGCCACAAGCTGGGGCAAAGGCTTGAGGGCACAAGTGCAGGACACACCTGCAGAAGCAGAACACACCAGGGAGCAGCAGGCCAGCTGCTCCTTATGCAGTTCTCCTAGGACCAGTAGCTTTCAAAATTTGTTTCATGGACCACAGGCCTCAAAATGGTGGCCCTTTGGCAGATCTGGCCAATGGGCCTTTTATTTGTGCTACTCAGGCTTCTTTCGTTCGCAAAACTGAATTCATGATCACAACTTAAGATGTGATATTTTCTTCCAAGCATTACAACTTTCAGCTTTTCTTGAAAAGTCCCAAATGTATCCCATGCTCATTAACTTTCTAACTTGGCAATGGTGTCTGGGGCTGAAACACGGCTGCCATTTTAGAGTGTTTCCATAGTTCCTATCTCTTCCCCTGGTCATGCTCTGGACACTTCTTTGATTTACATCACCTCTCCATTTCCTGTGGGGACAAGAGTTGGTGGCACCAGCTGTGGGAAATGTGGAGTAATTTAAAATAACTTACTGCATACTTAGAGCCTGCATCTCCACTGAGGCAAGGAACTTGATTAATACTATGTTATTTCTGGAATATTCATAATCTAGTCCAGTAATAAGGCAGGCCCTTACCATGTGTGGTTATTTAAAATGAGATTAAGTTGAACTGAGGTTTGGTGCCTTGTCACATCAACCTCATTTCAAGTACGCACTGGCCATTGGCCATCATAGTGGCCAGGGCAGCTTAAGAAACTTTTGTCTTCATGGTCAATTCTGATGGGCAGACAGACACACAAGAAACAGTAAGGGGACATATAACAAGGCACTCTGTATTTACCTCTGATGGCGCTAGAGGACCAGAAAGGGGGGAAGATCCCACAGGACACAGTGAGGAAGGAGGTGGCCAAGGACTGGCAGGATTCACAGGAGGGGCAAGTATGAGGAATGATGCACTGGGAGTACTGTGACTCAAAACCACAAAACAAGTGACTAGTGATAGCATAAACAAGTGTTTACATTTCTCATACAAGAAGAAACCTGACATTAGCTATGGGACTAAGTGGCACCAGGTCTCTGACACTCCTGTGGCCTTTCCTAGGTTGTTTCAAGGTGGAGCCCCTCTGTCTTCAATAACAGCAAGCAAGAAAGGACAGAGGTAGTCTTCCATTTATGTCCAGGGGCCTCTAACACAAGCAATTCAAGGCAGAAGCAAACCTTGCCAGTTTAGTGACGTCGTTGGCAGTCAATTGTGTGGGAGCTGGGGTGATAGTTCAGGGTGATGGTAACTATTGACTACCATCATTGCTATCAACTAAGGGTGCTAAGCTTAAAAAAAAATCATAGTATATGAGCCTTCCTATGTATCACCAGTTTATATTTAATGCCTCTTTAGGCATGGCTTGAGGAAGCCTGTAAGGTCATCTCCTCACATTACATTCACAAACCTTTATTTTGTAAATATATTCAGATACAGTTAATCAATTTATAACAAAAATTAAATAAGAAAATGTCAGCATTGATA
The DNA here is from genome assembly GCF_004664715.2 of Peromyscus leucopus. Lineage (NCBI taxonomy): Eukaryota > Metazoa > Chordata > Mammalia > Rodentia > Cricetidae > Peromyscus > Peromyscus leucopus. The sequence continues at coordinate 90,324,250 of NC_051070.1, read as the reverse complement.
TCTTTCCTCAAAGTTTTGTTAACATGCAAGTATAAAAGCACAAGTATACATTACCTTTATAGTAAGCCCACAACTGGGAACATAGTTAGCTATTCCCAAGAATGAGCACTCATGGGAGGCTGTAGCCCATTCCCCAGTGTATGGCATTAATTTGTAGAGCTGGAATCTTTGTCAGCTGCCTCAAGGATGCTCCCTGATCCCTGTATATACTCATCCCTTGTACCTCAGCAAATGGGTGCAGAAGTGTTCAATGTCAATCATTTCTGACCACAATTATTTCATCTGTAAGAATCCTTTTATTCGACTATGCATTCTAATTTGTAAACATCTAGTACCAAATCATCCAATTTTATGAAGTATTCTATAACCAAATAATATCTACATTTGGCTATAAATAAGAGGTGTAAGTAAAGTTTGTGAAGAGCTTTGGCATACATGTGCATAAGAGGCATAAGTCATTCTTCTCCTAACATAGCATAATGGTCCCTACACCTGACCATGGACCTCACCAAAGCAGCAGCTAAATACTGACTCAAAGATTATAGAGAAAATCTAACAAGTGCACATATGCAAAAGAAAAAACTCAACAACAACAACAAAAGCAGAAACATCACAGTCCCCTATAGCTGGAGTTTTCTCTCCAGGTCCCGCCAAGCCCCAGCAGTCCGACAACCCACTTATAAAATAAACATACAGACACTTATATTATTGACAAACTGTGTGGCCATGGCAGGCTTCTTGCTAACTGTTCTTATATCTTAAATTAACCCATTTCTATAAATCTGTACCTTGCCACGTGGCTTGTGGCTTACTGGTGTCTTCACATGCTGCTTGTCATGGCGGTGACTGGCAGTGTCTCCTTCCTGCCTTCCTGTTCCCTCAATTCTCCTCTCTGTTAGTCCCACCTATACTTCCTGTCTGGCTACTGGCCAATCAGTGTTTTATTTATACAGAGCGATATCCACAGCAGTCCCCCTGTGACATATGCAAGATTGGGTTTATAATTCGCAGGTGTATTCTTGTTACATGTTATAATTGTACTGCAAATGAGTCAAGTAGTCAAGGCCTTTACTGTCTTGAAAAGTAGAATGAACTAGTGAAACTTCTTTCTTGGTGATACACAATAAACACTTATTAATACAGTATGTTTGAGATTTGTTATTGAAAGGCACAATGTACAATGCAGGTTTTTATTAAACTCTGTTGAAAGAACACCTGGCAATTGGACTGCAATCATCTCAACAACCAAGAAACACTTTGTGATACAGCACCATATTTTCTGGGTTTGGTGGGTCCCTCTAGCTGTCCTCTAAGCCACAAACATACCTGATGTCTTAAAAATATTTATCTTTGCTCCAATAATGTTCATCATTAAGACTGTATCCTAGTGACAAATATTAATATTTCAGTTCAGTTCCTTCATTGACTGCAAAGATAATGTCACAAAATGGGAAATAACCAGAGTGTGTACTGTGGGAAACTGTTTTCAAAGGTGACTGTGTATACACACAAAGGTTTTTCAGACATTCCAATAACATAGTGACAGCTATGTTGTTTCTAGGGACAAAACGCTGCACAAGCTGGCACAGAGGCTCATGAGCACTTTAATGCACAGGGATTCGTAATGCTGCCAGATTGGCAAGATACAGAAAAGGCACCTAAAAGAGGAATGTTGATTCCTTTTTTGTGTATGGAATAGAGAGGCATGAAACAGAGAGAAATGCCAGGATAGAGAGGCATGAAACAGAGAGAACATCCAATGGGGTTAAAGTAAACACAGCGAGAAGTGAGGAACAGGAAGGTCAGCAGTGGAGTAGAAACTACCCTGCCACTCCTCACACTGCCTCGTCCACATCCCAGAAGTTCTCAGCTTATAGCCTCAACCTTCACTGCACCTTGGCTCATCTTTAAAAAAAAAAATTGATATTGTAGTCTTATCAATCCAAGTCAGTCACAACCTCTGGGAGTGAGGACTCAAACATCAGCTTTGCTTTATTTTGATTTGGTCTGACCTCTAATTTTTGCTTTATTTTCCGCTTCCTATACAGTACCACTTTGGAGCCAAGTTTGAGAATCTTATTAAAGATGGTAGCTCAAGCTTTGCATAGCACAAGCAATTAGGTTATAGAGTTGAGGATTTCTGTTCTACAATCATTTTGCCCCCCTGGGCAGATCTGAAAGAACACCCTGGGCTTTCAATGAGGAGCTGCTTAAATTTCTACAAATATTCAGCTCTGGACAATGGAACCATGGCCTTCCCACTTTAGAAAATCCTCATTATTAACAGGAAGATAGATAAGAACCTGTGGCCAGTGGTGATGGCTCAAGCCGGTAGGATTTGCTGAAGGAGGCAGAGGCAGGAGGATCACGAGTTTGAGGCCAGCCTGGGCTACACATTTTAAGCCGGGCAGTGGTGGCGCACGCCTTTAATCCTAGCACTTGGGAGGCAGAGCCAGGTGGATCTCTGTGAGTTTGAGGCCAGCCTGGGCTACCAAGTGAGCTCCAGGAAAGGCGCAAAGCTAAGCAGAGAAACCCTGTCTCAAAAAACAAAACAAAACAAACAAACAAAAAAAAGAACCTGTGTTTATCCACTTGATGGCTCCATGCTCAAAGGCAGCTTAGAGACATAAACTGGAGGTTCAACTGGGTTTCAAGACTTGCCCTGTCAATGTGGTATAACGTCATTGACCAGTAGCCTCCAAAATCTCTGTTACATTATATTTATAGGAATCAGGTAATGGCTCCAAGTCTGGCCCCATGTGCTCATAAAGTTTGTAGTTCAACAACAAAAACCAAGGAATAATGTGTCTACTTTGTTCTTTGCATTAGTAGAAAAACTGGATCTTGTTTATATGGAGGGGAAAATGACTGTGGGAGCAATAAAAAGATATTTGGAAGGATGCTTCAGCAGCAAAATAAATTAACTGAATGAAAACAAATAATAATGTTAGAGACTCACTGTCCCAGTAAATTTGGATTTGCAAATTTCCACCCTGAAGTCCATCAATCTCAAAATTGTAAAGCACATACAACACAGTAAAGATTAAAGCACTGTGATAAACATCATGTATGATGCTACATCAGTCCATATAGTGGTAATAAAGAAAATGCCCATGTGGATCTTTGAAGGATTTGTGTGGTCTCAGTTCATCCTTTCATATCCTCACTATGGGCTGAAGCCACTAGAAGTGTCCCGTGTTTAGTTTAAATCATAATTGCACATTTGGATAATGACCACTAAACCTTCTGTTCCTTGAGAGGATTCATTCCGGTTCTCCTAAAGCCTGGCCCATTGGTGCAGAACCAAGAATCAAGAGTCATGCTCTCCACCCATTACAGGGAGGAGCTCAACAGGAGCTTGGATCAACTATTAAATTACTGGCCAATGATGCTCTGAGAAACAGCTTTCTAATTCTACAGAAACCACCCAGAACAAATTACGGGACCCACTAGGGGCAGGGCCTGTAGCTGCTCTATTGGGTACCACTCCAACAGAGTGCCAGCCATCACATCATAAACAACCATGAGGCAAGGCAAAGATAAGACAGAGGCAAAGAGACAGACCTGCAGCAGCCTGTCCGCCGAGTAAAGAAGCCACCACCCCTGTGTGGAACCTATGTCTTTTGAATAGAGGGCCACAATGGAGAGTAATAGAGTCCCTTTATTTAAGTAACACAGGTGGTCATGGTTACTTTCACTTTAGGGAAGCCATAGAAAGAAATTTTTTTTTCTTCATCCATCAGAAACACCAGGATAAATCTTTATTTTATTGTTTTCTTTCTGTTCAATAAATAGAATCCCATTAAACATAGTTTAGAGAGGTAACACTGTCTCCCCACAGATCTTAGAGCCTCCATTCATACATGTGAGGACTCCACACACAGCAGGCTGATGAGTGAACCTGCTTCCTTCCAGCTAGTCTCTATTGCCAAGCTCTATGCCTCAAAGCAATGCCTCATAGGCATATAGTAGCTGCTTCAAACAGCCTCCAGGAGTTTGGAGAGAAAGATCCCTCCTGACCACAAGAGGTTTTCTAAGGGAATGGGACTGAAGATGCACCCGAGAGAGTAGGCTGTCACCACAGGAAGGGAGAGGAAAGGACAGACTATTTGGAGCTGTGGGTAAGGATGTGAGGAAATTGCTGTCTCATTAAAGGGAATCTACTGAAAATAGGAACCAAAATTTCATGGCAAGTGATATAGGGAAAACTGATTGGAAATTATCTCCAAACTAAAATAGTAACATTCTAAAATAAGTTTAAATGGTATTTCAGAACTTACTTGCCAATGATAGTCATAGCCACATGCTGTCTATTTTGTTTGTTTGGGATTTTTAGCTTAATTTTATTTTACAATTATTGTACAACGTAGCAGGTGTCTTTAGGTCATTTTCACACTTACTTAGTTTTGGTTGACCCTCTGCACACTGAATCAAAAGAGGTACAGGTACGTGGTGTGTGTGTGTGTGTGTGTATGTGTGTGTGTGTGATGTAAGTTTGAATATGAGGTTCCATGATGTAATATTTGGAACTCTGGACTCTGAAATGCTTTTAATCGATTTGTATGGTAACAGATGAACACTGACATTGTACACTTGATCCCCATAGGATGGCCAAACTCACAAAAATGCTTTGAGTGCCAAGTATCTTGTATGCCCTTTTATTGCCCCACAACTGCTGCATCTGCTGCAATGTGGATAGTGCATTTGCAGTCAGTTCACTTTGTACTGATGAGCTTGCCTTCCACTGGGGAAAGTGTATGACGATTGTGGAGAGAGAAATTGACTCAAAGATTAGGGATACTGGTGCAGGTCCTAGTTTTTAAACATTTTCATTTATTGTAAATTTCACATATAGCTTTGACTTTCTTTGAAACACCATAATTTTTATTAGTGGTTATATAAAAGACTCATTATCAACGAGACTTCATAATTATCAGAGGAGATGGATAAATGCTAGGAACGATGGCACGTGTCTGTGATCAAATGCTTGGAGGCTGAGGTGGAGGGATCCTGAGTCAAAGCAGGGTTTGAGAGAGTGTTAGAGGATAGTCGGAGTTTATAATGAAACTCCATATAGAAAATAAAAACAAACCCAAAACAGAAACAGACAAAATCAGGAATGGGGCTATTGATTCCAGGCACAGCAGCGTAGGTCTATGACTCCAGTACTCAGGAGGTAGAGGGCATGGGATCAGGAATTCAAGGTCACCATTAGCTACATAATGAATCAGAAGCCAGCTTGGTATATGAAACCATGTATCAAAATATCAATAACAACAATAAATAAATAAATGAACATTTGAAATTGATGGGATATAAGATGTATTATATGTTCAGCATCTGCATCAAATAAGGATGTCAAAGTTAACTCGCTCCTTGAACTCCAAAGTGAAAAGATGGGGCTTCCATCAATGCTTACAGGAAAGTTACTGAAGGTGTTTGAGCCGGGAGTATTTGTCTGGGAGTGGAAGGGAGGAGTTCAGTTGAGGCTCGGGTGTGCACACAGCCGAGCAGCTCTCAGAAGCCATCAATCCAGTGTTCCCACAGTTTGTCTACAGGGAAAGGCAGCGAATCCTCATTTATCAACACTCTCCTCCTTTGGCTTCCACTGCAATTGATGGAGAGGTGTGCTTGCATTAATCTTGGTGAGATGAGAGAGGTTTTTCAGGGCCATTTACATGTTTTAGACAGCCCACATGGAGACTAATGTGATTGGCAATTTGGAACATATTGTCTTTATTTAGTTCCAGTATCATGCCTGAGGGAAGAAGGGTTGAGAAGGGAGATAGATCCCTCTCCTTCCTACCTCTGTGAAAATCTGAAATTAGTTGTTCATCTTGTGATATTTAGTTTAGAAGTTGTAGTAATTGAAAAAAGCTAGACCTGTTTTTTTGACTAAAGTCTTAGTGAAGTCTTGAAGATAAAGTGATGGAGAGGTTTTCAAACCATCTTTCAAAAGTGGTTTATGTAATTCAACTGTGTGTTATTCTTTCAGACCCTGGAGTGAGTACAATACATAGAATGTTACAGGAAACTGTGGTTTGAAGTCTTTTTTAAAAAAGAGTGCTAATACATGCAAGATTCACTTTGTTAATTATTACACAACACAGAGAGAGAGAGACACAGAGAGAGACAGAGAAAGAGACACAGAGAACATATTCTACTAGAAACACAGATGCAAGTTCAGTAAGAAAAAAAATTAATGCTATCCAAATAAGAATTACTAAGATTAGGCTCTCATTTTCTTAGTTGAAGGCTTTTAAATTTTATTAGCCACCCATGAGCAAAAAAATGTGCCCTTCTATTTCAACACAAATGTATACATTGACATCAGGAGCAGGGTAGCCCTTTCCCGCCAAGATGTACTCCAGTGGTACTGCTAAGAGGAGAAAAGGACTCAGGTCTCTGGTCTTTGATATATTTTTAAACTTTCTAAAGATTCCAGGGCTAGAATTTTGCAACATTTTCTACAGTTGTTCATTTACTTCTCTCCAGAGCCTCTGCCGTAAATCAACCTGAATAAGAGAAAACCGAAGAGATCCCAAACTGAATTTGAAAACCATTTCTGTTTTATCTGTGAGGCTTAGTGACTCCTCCTTTGCCAACTGATAAAGGCAGAAACCACGTCAACCATTTCCTATATCTGAAATCGTCATATGTTGAAACTCCAGCCTCTGAGACGATGATATTGGGAGGTCATAGGTCATAAGGGTGGTGTTCTGCTACCTAGGGTTAGTGCCCTTAAAGGAAGGCTTTTAGAGAAATCTTCCATCTCTTTGCTAATGTTCCACACAATGAGAAGAGAAATTTCGCCTATGAACCAGGAAGCAGACCTTGCCAGACCCTGAATCTACTAGTACCCTGATCTTGGACAGCTGTTTAAAACCCATCAAGTATGCAGTATTTGTTTGTTATAGCAATCCCAAAGACAAGACTCTTCTGCTTATCAGGCAAGCAGCCAATGTGTTCAGCTCCCACTGCATGCTGGGCCATCAGTGAATGGAGTAGAGTGATGCCTGGCCTCAAAATTAAAAGTTTTCCGCAAGAGAAGAAAGAAATTGACATAATAAATGACTTTATGGCTGAGAGCAATAAAGAGAATGAGGCCAAAGTGCATGGCAGTGAGGTGAACTGGTTCACCCAGGTCCAGCGGGCTTGGTAGAACTCTGTGAGGGGTGATGGTTGAACAAAATGTAACATTTGGACTAAAGTTCCTACTTGAACAAAAAGTTAGGTGAGCACTTGGATTTAGGGTTAGTTTTGCCAATGCTAAATCTCTATGAAACCCATATTTAAGTGGACCGTTCCCTTCTACCATGAGGTGGAATAGAGAGGAGCTAGTTTGTGTACTCACAAACCACGTCATGTAGTGAGAAACACTCTGACAAGTTTCACAGTGGAGATGAAGTAAATGACCAATTCTGAGCTTTTTTAGCCCTGATTGTAGATGAGGAAAAGCAGTCTGAGTTAACTTTCAAAGCTAATTTCCACAACAGATAGAGGAACCTTGATGTCTTAGTGCTAGTTAGGATCCTCAAAAGATGAAAGAAATCGTAAATGGTATAGTACCACTGATTGCTATATAACAAGCCACCCTGAAACATGGCAGCTTAAACAAGAAACATATATTCTTGCCTAGTTTTGTGAGCCATGACCTGTGACTCGGTGTCTCCTCAAGAGGCTGTTATCATGAAGTCAGCTGGGCTGTCATCAGCTCAAGCTGTGTTTGAGGAGGCTGCACTCCATGCTCACTCACCAACTGGAGGCAACCTCCCGTTCTCAAGGGCCTTTGGTCACATTATTTGTTACACTTCTCATTGCCAGGACCAAATGCCTAGCAAGAAGCAACTAAAGGGAGTAAGTTTTCTCTGGGGTCGAGAGGGGAGAGTGGGACCTTAGAGGCAGAGGGGATGCAGTGTGTCTTAGTGGGCAGGTGTGGAGGCAGGAATGGGAGGTAAGTGATCATATTGCATGTGCAGTCAGGAAGCAGAGAGAGATGAATCAATGCTGGACCTCAGTTCCCTTTCTTCTCTGCCAGGACCTCCTGGAAAGGTGCTGCTCATATTTAGGGTGAGTCTCTTACCTTAATCAAGCTAACCTAAATAATTCCTCACAGACATTCTCCGAGGTTGTTTTTATGGTGATTGTAAATCTCATCTAGCTGACAATCAAGATTAATCATCTTGAGATGATCAACTCCTTGCCATGTAATGCTCTCAATAGGGCAACTGGGAGTGTGGCAGCTTACTTCTCCCACAGCAAGAAGTCTGAAACATTGTGAGTGAGTGGGTGTACAATGTGGAAACTGGAGTCTTTTGGAAAACTAATCAAAGTGACATCTTCCCATTTTGCCATATTCTCTTCATTATGTCTGAGTCATGTCCTACCCACACCAAAGAGAATGTGTGTACTTACTACAAAGACAGATGACTAGGGCTGATTTGGAACAATGTGTTAGATGCTTCTTACAGAAAAAGGGAGGAGTTTTAAGAAATGTGGAAGTCAAAATGAAAAGTTTCACTAGACAGTTATATAAAACTTTATTGTCATGGTTTGGATACATGATTCAATTGAATGGTACACCAAAACAATGACTAGAATTAACTAATATAACTTGAATAAGGGATCAAAACAAACTGCTAGAGCAAGTCATTTACCTATTGAGTCAGAGACATAGTAAGACCTTCCCTATCATTAAGTACCTTTGACTGTATCAGCTTCCCAAATAAATAAGTAGAATGATCCATACCGATGCCAAAACTAACAGTCTGTCTTTCACAGACGTTGCTAGGTTATCCAATTTCCTAGCCTGTTGCTGGAGGGCTTCTCTCCAGGTTCCCCAAGCCCGGCAGTCCCACAATCCACTTATAAAATAATCACTCAGACGCTTATATCACTTATAAACTGTATGGCCGTGGCAGGCTTCTTGCTAACAGTTCTTTTATCTTAAATTAACCCATTTTTATAAATCTATACCTTGCCACGTGGCTGGTGGCTTACCAGAGTCTTTACATGCTGCTTGTCCTGGCGGTGGCTGCCATGTCTCTCCTCTCAGCCTTCCGCTTCCCAGAATTCTCCTCTCTCCTTGTCCTACCTACTTCCTGCCTGGCAACCTACTTCCTGGCTGGTCACTGGCCATCAGTGTTTTATTTATATAGAGCAATATCCACAGCACTAGCCATACACTTATCTAACATTCCAACTGTTAATTTGTTAAACTGTAGTTAGTTTTAAAGGTTTCTTTGTGCATGGTGAACTGCAACCTAACTTGATGCACAGAGTGAAACCTATTATTTGTATCACATCCAAGATAGACATGAGTTGTAGCTAATCAGACTACCATTACACCTTATTTCTGTTTCCTATGTTCTACTTTCTTTTCTCTGGCTATAAGTAAAACTTACCCATGTAGGGGTCAAGACACTCTTAACCATTTTTGGTCCAGATTGCTGCCTGGTCCTAGAATAAAAAATAAATCCAATTAAGGTCCACTGTAATTTTAACACACCCAATTTCCCAATACTTCCTGTTTGCCCACCCGCCCCTTCCCATCAACCAATGGTTGACTCTACTGTCCAGACACTTGCTGTTCCTCAATGTTCTCAACCCTCATCTTTGTTCTCCACCGTGTATTTATAGCAGACCAGCACACTAGTTGGACTGATGGTTTTAAAAATATCTACTTGACTGTATGGCTAGAGATGTAGAGCAGTTGGTAGAGCACTTGCCTAACACACAGGAAGCCCTGGATTTCATGCACTGTACTGCCTAAAACTGGGTATGGTCTTTTACACCTAAACTCTAGTGGTAGGAGCATCAGAAGTCCAAGGCCACCCTTGGCTACACAGCAAACTTAGATAATCCTGATCTATGTGAATACACACCTTAAATATGTGTAGGGCTCCTTTGGCTTTACTCCAATGTGTGTGGAGTTGAGAGCTTATATAAAAGATTATATTTCTACAGATATAGGATAAAATAAATTCTTAAGAGTTAATTAAAAAGAAGCTTTTACCTATCGTAATAAAAAAAAGTTAAAGACTCAATTTCTCACTGTCCTACATAGTGTTTAAAACACAGTGAACAGGTGGGTCTGTTTGAATTTACTACATGTCGGGTCCCATCTGGTGAAAGACACACACACACACACACACACACACACTGCCTAAGGCTCTGGAGAAAGGCAGAGTGAGAGTGGACTATGCCCCACCCCAACCGCCATCCTCCAGGCACGAGGCTATTGACACCTGAAATGAGATTGTTTTCTGCCGCCTTTGGGGACACCCGAGTCAACATTCCATATTCATTAACTAGTGAACAGCTGTGGAAGGGAAAGCCTTTCACAGAAGGCCACTCAGAGCTTGCTCAGTCAACGCCTCCTTCAATGGCTCTGCTAAGCATCACCCTTGACTTCCTCCTGAATGTCCTCCCGAGTTGTCCAGCTCTACTGTGCAGCCTGTGATTTGTGTTTGGACTCCAGGTGCAGGAAGGAACATCTAGGAAAGCCTGAGCACTCAGACTAATGAAGGTCCTTTTGAAATCCCAAAGCAAGTCTAACTCTCTCTCCCTCCCTCCCTCCTTCCCTCTTTCTTCCCTCCCTCCCTTCCTTCATTCCTTCTTTACTCCCTGTCTTCCTCTCTCTCTTTTCATTCCTTCCTTCCTCTCTTTCATTCCTTCCCGCCTTCCTTCCTCTTTCTCTCTCTTCATTCCTTCCTCTCTCTGTCTCTGTCTCTCCACTCCTTCCTTTCTCTTTCTCTCTCTTCATTCCTTCCTTCCTCTCTCTCTCTTCATTCCTTCCTTCCTCTCTCCACTCCTTCCTGCCTTCCTTCCTCTTTCTCTCTCTTCATTCCTTCCTTCCTCTCTCCACTCCTTCCTGCCTGCCTTCCTCTTTCTCTCTCTTCATTCCTTCCTTCCTCTCTCCACTCCTTCCTGCCCTCCTTCCCCACCTTCTCCCTGTTGCTGTGCTCTCATTTTTTCACTCCATTCCTCCCTCCCTCCTTCTGCTCTCCCTCCATCCTCATCTACTTTTCCTTCTCTTATCTTTGTCTTTCCAACCTGTTTTTTTTTTCTATTTGCTTTGTCTGATGACTATTTCTTGGATGATCTACCTGTTTATTTCAGAGTTTTCATTGCTGAGAAGACAGTCTGTTTCAGTCTAGAGAAGTACCTAGTAAAATGCCAGAGACAGGGCTAGCTTTGTGACTGAGGACCTGGGAGAAGTCTGAGGCACCTGTATTTCAGGTTTGTGAATATTAGTAAATAATGTTCAGAAAGCCGTGTTTGGCATGGATAAATTACTGCCTGAAATAATTTCATCATCTCCCTCTAATCGCCAAGCCATTAAATAAAGAACTTCTAAGTCATCCTGACAATCAGATTAAAAGCATGCCACAGAATTGGAAGTCATTTTCATTGTGTCTTGTCTTGTTCTCAGAGGTTGACTGAGGTAATTCTAAACTTTATCCCTGAGTCATGGGCTTCCCTGGAATAAATTTAGTTCTAAAAAGAACCACAGTTTCCTTTCCTGTACTTCAGAGAAAGCTGTCATGACAGGCTAGAAAAGGTGTGCTAGTGTGGCTGTTAACACTGTTTGCACATTCTTAGGGTGCCCCCTTCTGTATCCTGGTAGTAACGGTGTAGACCATTTTAGGTTGCAAATTTAAATCCAATTGTTCTTTCTGAGCTGTGTAAAGGGGGGATAGTACTCACATCATCTTAAGCTGGCTATGGATCCTAAGTGAGCCAACAATGGTGGCCTGATACAGCTTAGCAATAGTCATACTATAATAATTTTCTAACAAGTGTCTTAACCTTGGTCTTGTCTCTAAACCCCTAAGCAGGAAGATGATTACTATGATCCCTTAGTTACAGCTCAGAAATGAGTTAATTTTGTCAATGACATACACACTTTCCAAAATAAGATTATGCACCCCCATATCCTTTTTAGGTATGGTTGGGTAGACAGATGACCTGCCTCCCTCAGGCTCTTTGAAGGTAAGCAGCTGAAACCAACTAGACTTAACCTGAGCAAGAGAAGTTAAACCATTATAAGGTGCAGGAGCTTCTTGTAAGAACTCAAAGACCACAATACAAAGACACAGCTGAGCCAGCAGAGTTAACAATGGCATCTCCTGGTCTGCACTGAGTGTCCCGTTCAGTGCCTTGCAGCTCTAAGTCAGTTTGTCTGAAACCTCGGGTACTCTCTGGAACCAAACTATTCATTTTACTCCCAAGTTTTCAGGTAACCCAAATAGATGGCCTTCATCCGAGAGAGGTGCCTAGATGGCAGGAGGTGCAGTGTCAAGCTCCGGAGGCACAAGCTCAGTCCTGTAGACTTCCTGGCAAGAGTTTCTGGGCAGATGACCCAGCACCAGACACTTGACTTACCTGCACAGCTGTGGCAGCCAGGATACTTGATTTGTGCCTTGAGAAGAAGAGTTTGAACAACCGATGTCCTGGCCCTTCTTTACAGGAGGCTCCGCAAAGATGATGCTCTGACCATTGGCCCCCTGGAGGTGTGCAAGAGGCAGAGTAAGGGCAGTGGGACCAGGTCAGCACCGGGACTCATTGCTCCTAGAACTTGAACTGGGAGGGAGCAGCAAGCAGGCCTTCTTTATGTCTAGAAGGTCCTTGAAGGATGAATGAAAGTCTGTTTTACCAGATGGCAATACATCATTATCATTATTAGTAAAACAACGTAGTTGCCCTGGTCTTGACACCCTCTGGAAAACGAAAGTAGGGACTGAAAACCTGTTTGTCATCCTATCACAGCAGATGACAGACATTTGTCATCTGCAAACTTTCCATGAAAATACAAAATCAGCGTTTCGCCTGAGGTGGCCGCTCGCTTCTGTGTGGCGGCGGCCGGGGAGGGGCCGCGCCAGGAATCTACAATTAAGAGATTGACTAGAGCTGGGCATGGTGGTACGGCAGAGGCAGATGGATCTCTGAGTTGAAGGCCAGCCTGGTCTACTATTCAAGAAATGAAAAAAAAAAAAAATTGGGCAGCTTTAAACATGAGCTTATTTGGGGTTTTAAGTGCATTTCAACTTGAATTTATGAGGCTATAACCCCATTCATCATGGAACATCAGGACTTTAAATGAAGAGTCCAGAAAAGATGGATACAAAATATGGAAAGTCCAGACAGGAAAAGACAGAAAGTTTTAAAGGCCAAAAAAACAATGCCTACAAGTTGCCGGAAGCAGTTGGAGATCCTGAACAAGTCAAAGAATCTTGAAGCTTCAAAATCAACAGTTGGAACTAATATTCCAAATGGCTATGATCAGAAGATGTTTTCAGAAAACAAAGAAAATGTTAAGCTCATGAAAGCTTCAGAGCAAATTAATGAAAATGGTTGTGTAGCTCTGGAAAGGCATACAGCACTGCTAGAACAGGTTAAACATTGGATCCGACAGGAAATCTACATGATAAATTGTAATCTGTTTGATAAAAAACTGAATGAACTGAATGAACGCATTGGAAAGACCCAGTGTAAGAATAAGCATGAAGCAATAGCTGGTGAACTCTTTATAAAAATCAGAAGACTTCAAAGACGTATTAAAACAGTATTATCATCTCAAGGAAATTGTTTGGAACCAAACACATTACCCAATAATACAGTCTGTGAGGTTACAGATTCAGAGGCAATGAATTCAAGTGTGACCCAAGAGTCAGTTAAAAGCCGAAGTAAAAGAATGCCTTCTGTGAACCCTGATTGTTTTAACTCTTCAGAAAAAGCAAGTAGAAGGGTTAATTTGTCATCACCTTGTGTTGAGTTTGTTTCTGAAAGTAACACTGATGATGTTATGTTAATTTCTGTGGAAAAACCTAATTTGACAACTCCAGTTACATCAACTCCAACAGAAATTGGAAAAAACACATCAAGGAAATTTAGCAACTCACCTAATACCGTAATTGAAGTTGGGGCTGTAGAGAAGAAACTTGATTTTGTTATTGACTTGACAAAAGAAGGCCTGCCCAACTACAACAGAGAAAGCCCAGCATTCACCCTGAAGTCATCTTCGAAAGCTGTTTTAAGATCAAATGAAATAATCCCAGTGGCAGAAAATGGAGCTGAGGGTTTTGATTCATTTGAACACCTGCCACCTCTCCCAGAGCCACCACCACCACTCCCTGAGATGGCAGACAAAATCCAAGACACTCTTCCTCCCCAAAAGCCTGAGCTGAGAGTGAAGTGGGTGTTGAAGCCGCCAGGCATTGCCCTGACTTGGAACATCCCCAAGGTCAACCCCAAGTGTGCTCCTGTGGAGAGCTACCACCTCTTCCTGTGCTATGAGAACTCAAATCATTTGACTTGGAAGAAAATTGCAGAAATTAAAGCTTTACCTCTCCCAATGGCCTGCACTTTATCTCAGTTTTTAACTTCCAACAAATATTATTTTACTGTTCAGTCGAAAGACATTTTTGGGCGATATGGACCATTTTGTAATATAAAATCTATTCTTGGGTTTTCTGAAAACCTTACCTAAAAAGTTCTCAGTAATTATATGTTGTGTACATGTCATGTTTTCATATTTGAATGTTTGTTTACAGTGTTTCTCTAACACTATACATTGTAACATTGCGCAGTTCAGTTTGTGACCCCTTTGTATGGGAACAGTCCTACATGTATTGTGTCTTGGAATTTTGTGTATTTCTAATTTGCATTCAGTATGTACTTCTGTGATCTGTGTTCTCACACAATACCCTATCGTGGACCCATGTTGCCACTGTGTGTTCCTGTGGTGGCAGTGAAGTTGCTGCTGTGTCAGAAGCCCTCTTGTACAAGCAGCCACTTTCCCCATTCTTGACAATCAGCTGTAATCCTGGGATGTATCCCTGCCATGATCTAGTACACAGAAATCCCTTCCTTTTTCTTTTATTCTAAAGCAGACTTTTGATTTGCACCCTTTTCTTTGATTTTGTTTGGCTAGCAATCATTTGAGAGAAACAACTTGGAGGTTTTGCCTAAACACCACAATTAGTTAGGTCAGGCATTTGGGCATTGTGGGACAATGCCCTTAATCCCAGCACTTTGGGAATTCAAGGCAGGCTGATCTCTTTGTTCAAGCCAGACTGGTCTACATAAAAGTTCCAGTCTAGCCAGAGCTATTTAACAGGCTGTTTTAAAGAATTTTTTTCTTTGTTAAACATTGTGTGATATATATATATATATTTATATATGCACGGTGCTTCTTTAAAAAAAAAAATTCAACCTGCTATTTCAACCATGGAGTTGATCCCTTAGGTTGGAGACTTTAATTTGCTGATTTCTAATTTCTTTAAATGCCTCCCTTTGCCGTGTTCCTGGCTTCCCTCAGTACTAAGAGAACGTAATGCTTAAAAAGGCTCTGATAAAAGTATTTTGTGCACACCTCTCCCCAAAGAAGCACTTAAGTAGAGTGCAACCAGTCCAAGAGATGGTATGCCAAGAGAGCCCTGAGATGTCTGCGTCATCACTCAAGAGAGACAGACTACGTAGTTAGTAACTGGGATGTCAAACAAACCAGCATGGTGCTCAAGTGGGGCACTCTACTGGTGCACAGTGGAAGTTCTGAGGTACGAATAGGGAGCGGTTTCCCTGGGTGTCTGGTGTTCCTCTAAATCTTCATAAATAAAGCTTTTTTGTCAGTTAAAAAAAAAAAAAAAAAAAAAAAAAAAAAAAAAAAAAAAAAAAAAAAAAAAAAAAAGAAAATACAAAATCATAGGTGAATAATCCACACTAGGTTTCTAATAGGGTACAAGAAAGATCATGTTCTTTATTTTTCTAGCCCAATTCAGTTGCAAGTTCATTCTCATGCATCTTAAGGCCATTTGTGAGGATCTGGGGACAACTTTCTTTACCACCTGAGCATTGTATAAAATGTTAACCCCTTGGTGCAACTTCTTGTATTTTGAGATAGCTCTCCTCACCTTCTGTACCCAGTGTGGGCCAAGGCTCCCAGGACTCTGGGCACTGCAGTCTTGACCCAGCATCTGTGAAGTAAAGGTCTCAAAGGATTTCTTTCTTTGGGATCATGTGACCTGTAGCTGATTCAGGGAGGTGATGGTTCCTAAACACAACGAAGGGTCCAGGAATATAGAAATATAAAATTATAAGCTTAAGAGATAAAAACGGACAGTCATCAGCTCTAAAGGTTAACTGCTAACAATGGCTCTGCTTTACAGCCAGGTCCTCTGTCAGCAGCCAGGGGTTAACTTTTAACCCTCTTGCCCCTTGTAGCCAACAACTACCTCGACCAGGGTTAACTTTTAATAGTTGTTCCTACATGACTTCTAGCATGCATCCCATGCCTGATGGCCCTACGTGATTCCCAGCATGCACACCGTGCCTGACACTATAAAAGGGGGCCAGTAATCGCCTCCATTGCCACAGCCCAGAATCCCAACATTGGCTGTGGTCTCATCTAGCTGATAAGCTTTTGTGCCCCACAGTGTTTTATTTTAATTTTAATTTTTTTATTTTTATTTTTCTGGAATAAAGTTTGTTTCTGGTTTAATAGACTTTGGTGGTCTGTCCCCCATTATTGTGTGACCCTGGACCCAACACACACTCCAGTCATCCCAAATGCCAAAGAACTGACTTTCTTAAACAGAGCCATCCAGGATTTCCTCGTGAATTCACCACAACCATTCCCCCCACCCCCACCCCGGAGAGAATCAGACTCATTCACAAAAGCTCCTAAGTCAGCTGTTGAACTCTCCCATCTGCCTGTACTCTACTCAGAGTTAATCTCTACAGGCAGCCATTGATAATCTGGCATTTTCTGAATGCCCATGCAGCATCTAATTACTTAAATCTCCAGTCCATGTTAATTACAGCAACCATTTTTGAGAGTCCCCTTTGCCAAGTTCTTCATCATCCTTAGCTTTGATCCTTAAAGCAATTGACAAGAGAAACTGAGTTTTATGTATGTTGCCAAGGTTATAGAGCACACCATCCAACAGAAATAAAATTTTAATTTATTTTTTTCCAGAGCCATAGTAAAGACGTAAAAAAATACCTTTTAAACAACATATCCAAGAAGATTGCTGTTTTGACATGTCAATGATGTAAAAATTGATTCAATGTTTCACTTTTTTTTTTTTTTTTTTTGCATCGTCTTTAAAACACAATGTAGCCTCTTTTTGGTTTGTCTTTACTTGAGTCCCTCTTGATTTGGTTTAGTCACTTCTAGAAATAAATGCAGACATTCCGATAGTCCGGCCTTGCATTTACAATAGACCATTATCTTTGCTTTTGCTTTGTGTGGACTCAGAGAGAAAGAGATGGCAGAGGCAATCAGACGGGGAAGGAAATGTATAGAGACTATCACACTGATGTAGAAGAGAACCTCGCTGCCTCCTGGTCATGTCTGCAATTTAGTGCTGGGTCCTAATTAGCATCTGCAGGCCTGGAGGATTCATCTCTGTCATTCCCTTGATCTTGAGTTCTGGTTTCCCTTTCTCCCTCTGAGTATTCTGGCAGAGTTCCAGCAAAGAAGCTCATCTGTCTCCAAGACATTCCTGCCTTAGGGGTGTGGCTGCCTCAGAGGCCCAGCCAGCATCTAGCCTTGGGGCAGCTTCTGAAGCCTTACAGGACCTGCCAGCATTCAAGGCAGTTATGGGACATTGGTCTGTCCTTCCACAAAGGTAAGTCTCAAAGAGGAAATCACCTAGGAATCTGGACAACGTCTGAATGTGGTCACTTACCTAAGGAAGCTGGGAGGAGCTATGACTACATCCCAGGGTACCAGGCAGGGCCCATAGCAGGAGCTTAAAATGGAAGGTAGAGACAGCTGGTGTCTCAGAAAGGAGTGCTGCTGTTCCTGATGGTGCCTCCAGTCCCAAGGCCATTATGCCTCAGTCAGCTACCAGTCGCTGTAATCCAACAAGGCCCCCTTTCATCAGGGTACTGCCTTGGAAGTGGCCCCCGCCATTTAAAGCTCTGTCTGCAGGTTGAATTCCTTCATAGAAGCTTGGTAAACCCAGAGACACTTTTATTGAGATTCAAATGACACACAGTGAAATTTGTGCTTTTTGGTACAGATTATGTTTCTATATTGGTATGGCCCTTATGATACATTGACCATAAGGACTGTGGTAGTGTGAATGTAGTTGGTCCTCTTAGTCTCATAGGGAGTGGCATTATTAGGAGTTGGAGTAGGTATGGCCTTGTTGGAGGAAGTGTGTGGGTCAGGCTTTGAGGCTTCCTTTGCTCAGGATAGTGCTCAGTGTCTCGTTGGACTTGCTGTTGCCTGCAAGATGTAGGAGTGCCAGCTCCCGCACCAATCTGCCTGCATGCTGCCATGCTCCCCACCATGATGATTGTTGCTCGAATTTCTAAAGGTCTTTTAATAAAAAAAAAAAAAAAAAAAAAAAAAAAACGCAGCCAGATATTGTAGTAAATGCTGAAAGATCAGAGAGACAAAGGAACAAGCCACAGCCTCATCTTACCTCTAGGACTTCTTAGCCTGAAAAGCCTCTAGTTCCTGTCTCCTCGCGCCTTACATACCTTTCTCCACCCAACCATCACTTCCTGGGATTAAAGGCATGTGTGCTTCCCAAGCAAAGGCATGAGATCTCAAGTGCTGGGATTAAAGGTGTGTGCCACCACTGCCTGGCTCTGTTTCTCTCCTAGACTGAGTCAATCTCGTGTAATCCAGGTGGCTTTGAACTCACAGAGATCCAGACAGATCTCTGCTGTCCAATTAAAGGTGTATGCCACCACTGCCTGGCATCTATGTTTAATCTAGTGGCTTGCTCTGTTCTCTGATCTTCAGGCAAATTTTATCAGGGTATACATTATATCACCGCGATGATAATAGACTAAACCTCTGAAACTGAAAGCGAGCCACACCAATTAAATGTTTTCCTTATAAGAATTGCTGTGGTCCTGGTGTCTCTTCACAGAAATAGAACCCCCAACAAAGACAAGGACTACACCAATACGTGTGTGTGTGTGTGTGTGTGTGTGTGTGTGTGTGTGTGTACACCTCTCCCCACATCTGTGTGTCCATTCATGGACAATCCAAAGTCTCTATTCCTGTACCCTGCAAACATGACTGGGGTTTGTATCTTGCAGCTTTTCCTCCTCTAGAAAGTCCTCTATATGAGTTCAGAATGTGCAGCCTTTAGACTCACCTTGTCTTTATACCTGATGCTTTGGAAACTCGTCCTTGTGTGTGGATGTGTGTATTACTAAAAGTTGTCTCTTTTCTGTTGCCATGTAGTATTCCATTGTATGTATATACCACATTTTGTTTATCACCTTGGGGCTGTTTCCATTTTCAGCAATTATGAGTACAGCTGCTATACATGTTTATCTAGGAACCCCAGATGCATATATATAATAGCTAAGTAATATATATATGTAGAACTATATCCACATAAGACTGCTAAAACAACAGAAAATGATCGGACTGTTTTCATTTGTTGATCCTTTTGGCTTTATTTCATATTATACTTAGCTTATTTGCTGAATTCCTGGGCCAGCTAAGACTACAATGTGCAGTATGTCCAACATGATAATTTATAGCTTCTTGTCACTACTCTGAGGGGACAAAGAAATACTGAGAATCTCCAAAAAAAAAAAAAAAAGCATTTAGCTTTTTCTCTGGGAATATATTGGTGCATCTCTCTTCTCTGCCTCAGATAATTTCTGAACAGTACAGAGCTTCCATTCCTGGCCAGCCACTTGCCTGGGCCTCTCTTAAGAGTGTCTCCTTCCATGATTTAGCCCCATATCATCCCTGCTCTAGGAGGGAGCCTGGCCCTCTCAAATAACATGCTGTCTGCCAATCACCTTGTGTGTGCAGAGTCGTCTGGAAGCAGCACTTCACATCTGCTTCCTGAGTGTGTGATGCAGGGGAGGGTCCCTCTGAGGGGAGCTGAAGCCCTTCTTGTTTGTTTGTATTCTACACCCAGTGTTGCAGTGCTATGATGCATTTTGGAGCATTGCAAGGCTGTAGTTAAGAGTTAATGCTGAGTCTTCACAACAGTCTCTGGATCAAAAGCATGTTAAGAGAAGTTGTTGCCAGATGGTGGTGGTACATGCCCTTAATCCCAGCACTCAGGAGGTGGATCTCTGTGAGTCTGAGGCCAGCCTGGTCTACAGAGCAAGATCCAAGACAGGCACCAAAACTACACAGAGAAACGCTGTCTCACCCCCCCCCCAAAAAAAAAAAACAGAAAAAGAAAAGAAGTCATGAATATAATATAAAATGTTTATGACAATGTAATCTCCCTTGCCATTATGAAACATATATTTTGTCCATATTTAACGTGATTTATATAAAGTCATTTTTCCACTTAAAAAAAGAGTGATTCAGACTTGACCTTAAGTGTCTAGAAAAAAACCTTCAAGGAAGAGCAATAAGAGTCAATATCATTGACCAAAGGCCTACTTCATGGCTGTACTGTGCACAGTGTTGTGTTCGAGGCAACATTTATAGCACACACTAGCAACCCCCAGGACTCCTCCATGCTATTCCATGACTCCCTGTCTACAGATGAGAAAGTCTAAGCTCACAGAGGTTTAATGTTGTGCTTAAGAGGTGCAGTATGGTAGAGCTTGGGAAGGACCACCCATTTCTCTAGTGTCCCCACAACTCTGAACTGTGGGAGACAGTGGAACTGGTACTGCTCTGGGCTCTGGGAATGTCACTTTCTTACTTGCATTTGTAACCCCTGTTGTGCACTGTGCATTTCACGTGTCTGTTCTTGGCTGGTGTCTCCAGTACTGAGGTTCGTGAAGCTTGACTCAATCCCTGATATTACAGATTGGGTGGAATGGGGCCTTCTTGACTAAACTTCCACACAGAGCTGGCATTTGGTTTCTGAAGGTAACTCGACTGAATGGTGATGCTCACAGGGAGTCAGTGGAGGGGACCAGGCTGGGACTCGGACATGCCAGCAATGGTGATGGCACTGTAAACTCCAGGCATTTTTCCTAGTTCATGTTGTCGTTGCTGATGTACAAGTGCGAAAGCTATAGCTAGAAAGGTGAGGAAACTCATCCACATTCAGGCTGAAAATGAACAGGAGAGGAGTCAGAATACAAACTCTGGCTTTTCTTCTCAGTTCTCCCTACCTGATCTTTTCCTGAATGAGGACAGTGACTCTAACTTCCATGGGGCACCATGAGGCTCCTTCTGAGCATCTGGAAGGATATACCTGGAGTCTGGGATGAGAAAACACTGAAAAGCTATGTATTTTTAGCTTGGCATAGATGGGATTGTACAAGTGCCTAATCCCCAGGGAAGAAGCAAGATGATCTACCAAGTGCTGTGATAGAAGGCCAGTCTGACCATGCCCAGGCCATAGCAGGGCTGTGTAAATATGTTGAAATTGTGTTGGGAACAGTATGCTTTGTGTATCCATAAGGTTCTAAAATAATATTGTGTATAATGAAAATTGTTAAGATAGTATTTTGTATAATGAAAATTGTCCTCAAATATTCCTTAGGAAGGAGGCATGGGCACTGAGCAATTGCCTCGAGTCTCCAAGCCTGGGTATGTCCCACTATTACAGCAGACACTTGTTTTCTTGAATTGAGTGCAGAGTGGAGAGGAAGGTTGTGTGATAAAATGCTGCAAGCAAGCTGCTTGCATTGCAGTTGATGAGATGCACACATCTGTGTCTTGGCTCAGGCTCCCTGGGGTAGACACCATACCACTACCATCTTTCCTCACAGTTTGGCCTACCACCTTGATTGAAGGGCTATCACTCAGGTGCAGAATCAAGCATGCAGAACCCCCCCCCTCTCTCTCTCTCTGTCTGTGTGTGTGTGTGTGTGTGTGTGTGTGTGTGTGTGTGTGTGTACATTTTCATGCAGGTGTAAGCACATGTGATGTGGGTGTGCATGTCTGTAGAAGCAAGAGTCCAACCCTGGGTGTCTTCTTCAGTTGTCTTCTGCCTTCTGTTTTGAGACAAGATCTCAGTGAACTTGGAGCTAGATTAGCTACCAGTAAACCCCAGAGACCTGCTTGCCTCCACCTTCCCATCACAGGCTTATGTCTGACTTTTACACAGATTCTGGGGACCCCAAATCGGATCCTCGTGCTTGCAAAGCAAATGTTTTCCCCACTGAGCATCTCCCTGGCCCCAGAGTCACTTTCTTAACTTTTTATTGTTGAAAAAGACATATAAAATCTTCTATCAATTTAGAATAAACATACAAATTGTTAACAGACATTTTTGCTGTTGTTTAGCCAAAGGAAATTGGTTGTCTGGTACATGTATAGCTGAAACACAAAACTCAAACTACAGTCTATTCTTTTTACAATGCACTAATCTTCCCTCCCTGGCTTTTAAGTTGAATGGGCTATTTTCACTCATAAAGACTATAACGCTCGATTGAGATGAGTTTGTTGTTTTGGTTTTGATGATCTTTTTATAGTCACTATGAATGTGTAGATTTAAATGCTGTGAGAAGTTTAACATGCCTCTGGAAAGACCTAGAGGATGTATTTCAGAAGAAAGCTATGCTGGAAGGGAGCAGCTGCAAATCTTGCTGCACAGCCAGATTTGCATCAAGGTCATGGTGCCATCTCTTCAGTGACCTGGACCTTAGTCCTTTAGTGATTAAAAGCACTGTGCTTTGCTAAATGGCTTATGGATTCCTTTCTGCACAGTATAACAT
>NC_051070.1:90285733-90301127 GCF_004664715.2 Peromyscus leucopus | reverse complement strand
CAGCAACAGACTGGGAGAATGCTGACTTACAGCAGATACTGAGTTATCAAAAATCAAGTGTATGTAAGCAGGTATACACGTGGGCTGGGGAGATGGCTCACTGGTAAAGTTTTTGCCAAAAACAATGAGGATCTGAGTTCAGGGATCCCAGCTCCCATAGGAAAAAACAGCCAAGGTCAGTCCCTGCCTCTATCATCTCAGCCCTGAGGAGGTGGAGAGAGACAGATCCCTGTAGCAAACTGGCCTGTAGATGAAATTGTAAATGATCTTATTAAATAAGAAACACAGAGCCAGATGCAGAGTTAAAAGCCCAGAGATCAGAGCAGTAGCCAAGAGCTAAGACCACCTTATCTTACCACTCACTTTCGTCCTTCCCGAGAGAGAGACCTTCTTCCCGTGCCCTGTCTTTTTATTGCCTTTCTGTTTTGCCTTCTCATTGGCTTAAACCCCAAAACATGATTTCTTTGTCATTGCCTGTCTATGCAGACCTCCAGGTTTCTATGGTTGGTACTGGAATTAAAAGTTCAAGTCACCTTGCTTTGGATGTGTCCTTGACCACAGAGACTCTGCCTGCCATGTGATTGGATTAAGGCGTGTGCTACCACCGCCTGACTCCCGCTTATGGCTGGCTATGACTTCTGATTTCCAGGTAACTTTATTAACATACAAATAAAGTCACATTTCAGCACAAATAAAATATCACCATATTTCCCCCTTCTATTCTAATAAAAAGAAAAAAGTTATAACTAATATGAGAAAAACTATATACAATAAGTACAATAACTATAATACAATATATACAAGCAATGAATAGACACCTAGTTGAGCTCAGTTGATGAGCTCTAAACTTAGTGAGAGACTCTATTTCTCTAAAAACTAAAGCACAAGGGTTAAGGGAAAGGCTCAGAGGACACAAGCCATGGACCTGAATTCGGAGCCTCAGCACTCACGTAAAAGCTGGGTGTTCCTGTGGGTGTCTGTAACCTCAGCACTAGGGAGAGGGGGCCAGGGATTGCCATCTGGTCTAGTGAGTCAGTGAAGAGACCCTGTCTCAAAATTTAAAAGATAAAATAAAAAACAAGTAAGGTGGAGAGTCACAAGGGAAGGTCGCTCAACATTAGCTCCATACTCACACACGGATGCACTCATCCTCCACAAGTGTGCACATACAAGTATATGCCACATAATGTTCTCCATAAGCTGGAGAACAATAGGAGACACCCAGTATCAACTGCTGGCCTCCATGTGTACCTGTACACACACACACACACACACACACACACACACACACAAATAAATTTCTGTTGAACAGCCAAGGTACTGGTGGTTTAACTTGGTTGGCCCGTGAGTCTAGCTCTCTCTGCCCTGTCAGACTACACAAGCACAACAGAGTTTTCTTTTTGTTTATAGAGCTTCAGCTCAACATAAAAAGAATGTCACTGGTTGTCACTGGTCTCCTTTAAGCCGCAGTTTTACACCTCCCTACCCAGCCTAGTTTATCCAGTATATCAAGGCCCCAGGAATCTTTTTTAAAGATGAAAATTATTCTTAAAATTGGAAATCCTGTTTAACCAAATGTAAGGTATAGCCCTAGTTCTTCGTTTCTTCTGGATAAATGTTCCTAAATACTTGTGTTGTTAGTCCACTCTTGGGCACAGTCATTCATCAGCTTCATGTCTAAGTCTGTGAATCACCTAGGACTTTGCAGGCACTGTATCAGGAGTGGATCTCTTTCATCCAAGGCCAAGCTCATTGCTATTCTAGACAGAATTACATGTTGCTTTAAGTCTTCTCAGAAAAGGCAGGGTCCTGACACCTGACCTGTCATTAGACATGGAATTCATATTAAAAAGGCGCACTCTGCTCTGTGCTTTGCAAGAAATTCCTGAATGCAGTCCCTCTGGTGCAAGTGCATTTGATCTGCTTAAAATCTAGTTTTCCTATGCTGTCACTGCATCGCAACACAACTATTCACTGACCATTACCAGCCTGGTGGCCCCATGCTAACCCTTCGAGAAATATTTGATTTAGTTAGCCTTGTATCTCTTGGTGTTACAAATTCTTACACTTAGTTTACAAACAAGGCCCCACTGCAAATCTACACAGTGTTAATGCCAGGATTAAAACCTGGTTCTGCTGATTGAAGAGCTCATGGGTTTGGTCAGAGTTCTGCTCACTTCTCACTAGGTGGGGACCTAGAACAGTCACCAACATGGTGCAAAAGCATTCTTCACCCCAGCCAGATACATTTATGTCCTTGCTGTTCTGCTTAAAGGTCACAAAAGGTACAATACAGAAGGTAACAGGTTTTTCCTGTTCTCTGCTGGGAATCCTCTCAGCCCCTTTCTTGTTTTCTGTGCTAAGGAGCTGTATTGTTCCCTCTCCGCTCAGTGCTGATGATGTAATCAAGACCATGTACACACTGGCCAAGGGCTGCACCACTGAGCACAGCCAGCCTGGTGCACACTTTCGCTGCAGGAACCTTACGGACCAGGCTGCTGTTTCCTGGGTGCCCTAGAGCCTTCTCTGTAATAATTTTCGCTAGTACTGAATATAAGTACACAGCATAGCTGCTCAACCCTAAAGCCTTGTTTTCTTCTCTAAATTAAACCCTTTCAAATCCCCCTACAGTCTCTCCCTGAGGAGATCATGTGACCTTCTGCCTTTAGATACCATCTATATCATTGAATGCCCAAATTGCATACTAAGTCTAACCCTCTCTTGAGAATACTATACTTATTCACTAAATACTTGTTTCCTAGAATGCTTACCGTTGCTGCGGTAAACATCCTGACCAAAAGCTACTTGGAGAGGGAAGTGTTTTATTTCATCTTACAGCTTATAGTCCACCGTGCAAGGCAGGAGCCCAAGGCAGCCCAGAGGCAGGATTTGAAGCAGAGGCCATGGAGAGGCTCTGTGGGTGTTTGATATGCTCAATCTGGATTAAATCTCTGCTCTGGGGAGGAAGTGCTTCTACTGGTGTGAAGAAGGGAAATGTGTGGTGCCTTTTATAAATGGAAAAAGCCCCCATGAAGATGTCCCAGAAGGGATGGGTCCTGCTCCCTTCTTCCTGCTGTTCAGTCACCCCTATGCCTGAACTGGGAAAGCCTACTAGTGACTTCAACAAAGTCTCAGTATCCAGGACAGACAGACGGGACTCTAAACTGAGATGAAAAAAAGAAACTCTAGCTCGCTCTTGCAGATCCAGAAAGCCCCATTCCTGTTTCTTTCTCCAAACCCGCCCACTCAGAGAGTCTCTGAACGAGAAGGCAAGGAGACAAAATGTCCAGTTCCACATTCTTGGTGGCTAAGGCAGCTTTCTCCCCTCAAGTTGCCAGCTGCCCAAGTCCCCACCTAAAGCAGTCAGTTTTTGGACCATAAGTGAGTACAAACCCAGTTTGTGGGGGACATGTCATCATCCCTCACCTACAACCTATATAATCTCCCTGCTTTAGTTCAGGCGTGTGGCTTCTCTGGCCTTGATCTCTGGGACTGAAGAACCAGCCTAGGAGTCACTGTGCTTAAATAAATCTGTTGTTATACTTTTTCAATTCAGTGTGATCTGGCTTACTGCACTGGTGGAGAAACCTATTATGGGGTATGAAGCAGAAAATCTATTAAAAACCTAGTAATCAGCCTACAATTATCGGCCTCTTAATAGTCAAATTCTCTCTGGTTCTTTATGACTAATTGCAATTCTAGCATAAAAGCTCCCAGAACACTCCCCCCCACAAACCTTCCCATTCTTTTCTACAATAAACTCGAACCCGGAGCTCTGTCCCTTCTAACCTGACTGTAGCAGTGTCTGTCTTACTGGACTTCTTAAAGTTATACTTAGTCTCTTCCAAAGTAATCATTCATTTAAATACATAGGCTGAGCACCTGCTAAGTACAAGGCCCTGGGTTGACACATGGATTATGATAGTGAGTGAGACCCATTCCAAACAGAGCAAAAGCCAGATGGTCTATTCCATGTGAAGCTGCGCATAACCTGAAGACTGCTCGCCTGGCCACTCAGGGTGCCCTCTCCTGTCCTCTGTACTGTGGAAACTCTGACCTTGTTTCCTTTTCTTCAATACATCACGATCTTTTTTGGCTTAGAGTTTTTCTGCATTGTTTCCCTCTAGAAAAATCTTTAATCACTTACAAGCCCATCTCCATTTCACTATTTTGGTGTCTGCTAAGACATGAACTTCACTTCAGCTCCCAAGGATGCTGTGCAGCATGCCATTCTGTGCCAGCTACTGGCCTCGCTGTGTTCTGCCCTAGTGCTGCTTCCACAGCACCATTCTTGTATGTGGGAGACGTAATTAAGCACAAGACTGGTTATTTGAACAGGGTGCTGCCACAGTGCAATAGTCAGACCAAAGCTGAGACAGCTATTGATCATCAAACATGTAGGTGCCATGTACAGCATGGGCATGCTGCTCAGAGGGCTCATGTTCCACCTGCTATGGTAAGCACAACAGAAGGTCTCATCATACTCCGCAGAATGGTGCATGACTTGTGAACTGGGAGTTCTTCGACCTTTTCAGATCACTGTTGATCATCAATAACTGAACTCACAGAAAGCAAATTGCACACAAGAGAAGATGACAGAATGCACACACGTGTGTACACACACACACACACACACACACACACACACACACACACACACACCCTCTGTCTCTATTACCTCTTTTTTTATGGTTCCTTTGGAGAAATTAGAAAAGGAGGTAATTTTGGTAAACTGGCTGTCTATATATTACATCACTGTCTCCCCAGTTGAAGATAAAACCCACAAAGTCAGGACCCTGACTTTGTTCCCATACTCAGCACAGTGCCTTTTGTGTGTAGATATTTGCAGAATGAGTGAATCAATTATTGTAAAGGCTCCAAGAAGTAAGTGCAGCATTGCTTGTCCCAGCAACACCAAAACTTATCTCGCCACAGAATCATACTTCAACATAATATTCTCAGTTCTACTAAAAATCCTCGCTTTCTGCCAGGTATCATGGTACATGTTTATCATTCCAGCACTCAGCAGGGGTGAGGGGCTGAGACAGAAGGATCCCTAGTTCAAAGTCAAAGAGCTACACATTTAAGAAACCAGCCTAGGCTATATAGTGAGCCTCTGTCTGATAAAACCAAATCCTAAACTAAATCAAATAAAAACTCATGTTCTGTGAACATTTATTGGGGAACAGTTATTGAGTTGAGACCATCTGGCCCGTCCCATCATCCCATCATCCTTCCAATGTACATAGAATGTACATAGAACCTAGTTGTACTTTGTTTTTTAATAGCAAAAAGCAAAGAATTTACAGGCATGTCCAAGACCTCGGGAGGTGTTCTAGAATACAGGCAAAAGAAAAGTTATAAAGCCATAGGAGTCTAGTCCTAATGTCTCCTATGAAATGTAGATAACAGGCAGTCCCACCATTTCAAGACTGTGGAAAGACTATGGCACAGCAAGGCAGGAGGAGCGCCTGATGCACCCCTGATGCCCTCACTCGCTGTTGGCTCCCTGCACCTCACCTACCCCTTGGGTACATCTCAGTGCAGAGAGTGCTTGTAGTCTTCGGAGCCCTGTCCTGGCATGGGTTGTATTAACTACTGGAGGACAGAGTTTTCAACTAATGTATCACTTGTTATTTTTCATCTCTAAAATTCTCTCATCCCTCCAGCAAATCCTCAACATGGCCCTGCCTTTGGGAAATATAAAACCCAATTGTTTAAACATAATCAACTCAGAGGAAATAACTAGAGAAAAACCAAGTACTGGTAGGCAATGCTAGTTTCAATAAAGGAGACACAGTGTTGAAGTATCTGAGATTTCTCTCTAAAAAATAGTATTTATTAACAGCCTCAAGTACCAAGCAATTTAGCAAATGCTTTGTAATGGAGTTTGGGGAACCCACCAAAAATTAAATGAAATTCTTCTCAACTATGTGTTCCTCTAAGACCGCAGCACACTTACAGGAATTTATCCAAGTCAACCTTCTACTAAAGATCTAAAGTACTTTCTGAAATCTGACTTCTTAGCAGAGGGCTTTCTTACAGACCCTGGGAAGCTCAAATCGCAGGCTAATTTTTCTTCTTCTCCCTCAAATTGAAAACAGCTTGAGATCTCTAAAATCCTTGTCATCTACCAAGGCAAATGGAAAATAGAACAACCATATACCAAAATAACAGCAGGATTAGCCCATGGAGCAGTAGTGAGAATTCTATTTCCACAGGGCTGTGACCTTGAGTCTCTCTATTCTATGGCTGTGGCATCTTGACCTGAAGTAAAAGGCTTTTTAGTACCTATCTTACCAGCCCAATTAAAAGAAATCTAATTAAGGTAATAGATCCAGAGGAGTTGGTGAAAGAGGTGTTTGCTCAAATACACTAGGACGATCAAGAAAAGAGGTTATAGGAAGCCAGAAGAAAAAAGCAAGAAGAGAGGAGGGAGGGAGGGAGGGAGCGAAGGAGGGAGGGAGGTAGGGAGGGAGGGAGGGAGGGAGAGGGAGGGGAAGCGCAGGAATAAGAATTTATTTACCCCATGTGCACAGGAAGATATCAAATGAGAAGGTAGATTATCAAGAGTGACACTCTAAAAGCAATAGGCATTTACATTAATGGCTCTAACAATATGTTCTGTGGAAGTTTATAATTTGTTGAGAAGACTATGGAGGCCAAGAACATGGACAACACACATTCCTACCCCTCAGGTCACATTGTAATGGTGGTCATTTTAATTCTGTTTCAGAAGAATAGGCTCCTCTGCCTTAAAAAGGGTGAGGAGTTTCCTGATTTTAAGTAGAAATCTGTGAGACTGGAAAGAATTCTGATGTAGCCAAGCCTACGAGACTGGGAGAAGTTGTGATATAAGCCACACTCCAAGGTTCTGATGCAAATGAAGCCACACTCTAAGGCTTCCCAAAGGCTTCCCACTGCGGAGCAGGCTTCTGTTTGTGGGAGGAGTCTACTCACTGAAGTTCATTTCTTGGAGACCTATGAACTGAACTGCAGCTTTTTTACTCTTTTCGTGCCTGCCACCCAGCTCCCAAATAAGCTTTTAGTATTAGAGAGGCAATATTAATAGAGAACATTCTCAAAGTGACTTACAAACAAAATATAAACAAACTCTTAATTTGTTTGCTGATGATTCATTCCTAATATCCAACTTTTGGTAGGAATATATGCAGGCTTGTGGGGATCCACAAAATGAATACACCATTGTCAGCGGTAGACGCATATGGTCAGAAGAGCCACTGCTAAAACACGCTACGAGGTTCAAAGGAAACAACGTATGGAAGACTGAAGGAAGTGGCAGGAATGAAAGAAGCAGAGAGAGATGGAAGGCGGAAGGAAAGGGCAGGGCAGGGAGGGAGGTGAACCTTTTCCTGCTTTTAATTAACTTCTCTGCAGTGGGTCATCAAAAGGCAGGAGTGGTGGTTGTGAGGACGAATAATGAGGCAGGGGAATGGAGAGCAAGCTTTGCCTACAGGAGAGCACCAACCAGTCAGCTCTACTCTCAGCAAACATGAGAGGGAGGCCTGCAGCTCCCCTCCACGCCCCCGCCCCCCATCCCACCCACCCCAACCCCCATCCCCCCCACCCCCACCCCCACTCCCCCACCCCCGATGCCCAGACAAATAGAAAAGGAAGTCAAGGAAAAAACCCGGGGCAAAATCACTTCTGTCCATGTGCTGGGTTGACGGAGAGTGGTCCCCAGAGGCTAATACACTGGAGCGTTTGGTTCCTACTGGGGAATTGTTTGGGAAGGATATGGAGATCTGGCCTTATTGGAGGAAGTGTGTCACTGGGGGTGGGCTTTAAGGTTCCCAGCGTCTGTCTATCTGGATCCACTTGTGGATAAAGAGCTAAGTAAGCTCAGTTACTACTCCAGCCCCATGATGCCTGCTTGCTGCCGCCATGCTCCCTGCCTTGATGGCCACAGGACTCACCCTCTAAAACTGTAAGGAAACCCTCAATTAAATGCTGTCTTTTCTAAGTTGCCTTGGTCTCTTCACGGCAAAAGAAAAGCAATTGCAACAGTCCATCTTTTCCTGCAGGTAGACTGAGTGGGCCTTCTTCTAGGACCTAAGCAGTCTCAATCCACACGAGGTTGCTGACAGCTTTCTGCTAAGAGCTGGTAGCTTTCTGTTGCTCTGTGAGGCAGAAAAAAAGATAAACAAAACCCTGTAAGATGAGCCTTCCATGATTCTTGCACATGGTAGATCCTGAATATGAGCTAAACAAGTGTAATTTAAAAGAAATACTAACTGGTATGTAAAATGAGAATTATTTTTATTAAGGTGTAAAATGTATACAGTGCACTAAATCTATTTTTCTCAAAACCAACATTCTTAATTTAACAACTCAAATGGTTTCTATAGTAATATTTATTTTACTGCTCTCTTTCAGAAAGGCCAATGTCCTGTTGGAGAAAACAAAGGGATAGTTAGTATGAGATCTATGAATTTTTTCTAAACTCTATTTCATTATAAAATGCACTCTGGCCGGGCAGTGGTGGCACACGCCTTTAATCCCAGCACTCGGGAGGCAGAGGCAGGCGGATCTCTGTGAGTTCGAGGCCAGCCTGGGCTACCAAGTGAGTTCCAGGAAAAGGCGCAAAGCTACACAGAGAAACCCTGTCTCGAAAAACCAAATAAATAAATAAATAAATAAATAAATAAATAAAAATAAAATGCACTCTGAAATTATCAAATAATCATTTATCAGTAACCTGCCAAACAGATGATTTGTGCTGTACTGGACAGCACTGTCCATGTGTCAAGGAACCTCACATCTGTAAGAAGGCAGATATTAAGCAAATAATTACTTAACTAATTACTTGACAAACATGTGATAGATGTTTCCTGTCTGGACAGAATTTGAGTGTGTTTTATTCATGGCTGTATTCTTTATTTATTTATTCTTTGTCTGTATTTTGACATACCACGAAAGTAGAAATTGTAGCTATGAGACTGAAGCAAGGGGAGTTTTGTATGTTTGAGACCAGTCTCTGAGAAACTGAGACCCTGTCTCCAAAAAGTCAAAAACAAATCATCCAAACAAATACCAGAGAAAGGAGAAATGCAATCAAGCTGGTGTTTAGAGACAGACCTTTGTGGATTAGGGTCCCGTAACTGAATACTGTGGACTTGAAAAATCAGAGAAAGAGACCAGAAGGAACACTCACAAATGCATTTTCTCACTTTCTAGTCATGTTAGGCTTTGCACCGCCTAAGAACTCTGCCTGGAAGAAGCCACATCATTAGCTCCTCCCACCTTGGACCTCTAGAATCACAAACCAAACTTGATTCTTCATCAGTTACATGGTCTATAGTATTCAGTTACATCAACAGAAAACAGACTAAGGAAATGGTACTGTCAAGAATTCTGTGTGTGGCCTACAAACCAGAGAACAGAGCACTATTTCTTGAGAAAGACATTTCTGACTGAACCCTTATACATAAATGAAATAAAGTCTAACTGTGGAACAGGGAGCGGAAGTAAGTTTCAGGCAATTTATTTAAAACACAAAAGTGATAAATAGCAGAAAATGCCAACAGAATTAGTGGAAGGCAGAAAAACGGAACCCAGACAGCCCAGGTATGTCTGAGAGGAGGGCAGGGACTGAAGGACAGGACCAGCCACACAGTATACTCTGATTAGTACTCTCAGACCACTGAGAAATTCCCCTTCAGTCATCACTGGCGTGTGCACGAAAATCAGATTTTAAAGTCTTAGCCTTCCTAAATTACATTTCCCCTTAGCTTAGTTTTTCCTGACCTTCAAATCATAAAATGACTCTTAGACTCCCAGACCAGAGGTATCTTTTTCTTTAGAATATTTTTTTTTTTTTTTTCGAGACAGGGTTTCTCTGTGTAGCTTTGCGCCTTTTCCTGGAACTCACTTGGTAGCCCAGGCTGGCCTTGAACTCACAGAGATCCGCCTGGCTCTGCCTCCCGAGTGCTGGGATTAAAGGCGTGCGCCACCACCGCCCGGCGAATATTTTTAATTACACAATATCTTTATTAAATCTTTGAGAACTTTATACAATGTATCTTGATCATATTCTTCCCCATGTCCTCTTAGATTCACCAGAGGCATATATGTTTAATGAGTGCTGAGCTTATAAATGGTTTCATTCCCTTATTGAAGGAAAAAAGCAAACCTTTTAGTAATGGGGAAATGTCACAAGAATGTGCCCTGCAAATGTTATTCAGGGCTAATGCACAAAAGAATTCTGTTGTCAGACCTCCGGAAAAAATATGAATAAACAGGTGAGAGCTTCCCTGGGACTCTGCTATTTCAACTGGCTACTGTTCCCTGTAGAATGACAATGAGTCATGGTTTCTGGCCACATAAAGCTCACAGTCCGTAGACTTTGCATTGTGATCTTCCAAGATGGAGGAAACATTTGCAGACATCCCCAAACTTATTTGAGTATAGAATTTTTTTTCCCCTAGCAGGGTATTGCAAGGAACAACATTTGAGAAATGCCACTCCTGTCTGGACCAATCAATACTCAGTTTCCCCCAAACACTTTGCATGGTGATATGGAAATACCTTTTAAATGTCAGACAAGGCCTTGCTTCCTAGAGGATGAAGCAGATGACATATGGTAAGGCAGGCTTTTAAAATAAATGGAGAACCAGCAACATCAGACCATATGCACCCAGGCAGGAAGTGCTAACTCATTCTCTGCTGGGCTTGACAACAGCATCAGGCACTTTCCTAATGAGTACTACAAGCTTGTCTCTTAGGCTAAGGAGATGGCTCAGCAAGGGTGTTTGCTGTGCACCATAGCACCTGAATTCAAATGCCTTATCCAATCTAAGAAGTCAGGTGTGGCATGCCCACCTGCAACCCAGCACAGTTGGGGGCAGAGATAGGAAGATCAGTGGGGCTGACTAGCTGCCAGTGCAGAGAGACTCCATCTCACAGAATAAGATGGAGCATGATAGAGCAGGTCACTTGACATTCTCCTTGACATATGTGTGGCCTCTACATATGAACCCATGACTATGTACACACAGGTATCTCACACACACACACACACACACACACACACACACACACACACACACCACAGAAACTCATCTCTCCCCCAGCCAGTTAAGACATACCCCTTAACCTTTCCCAAGTGACTTCAGCCTCAGACAAGTTACACCATAATTATCCTGTGGTGGTATATATTTTGATGCCATTTTAATTGAAATAATGTTGTCTATCTGGGTGTGAAGCTAATTAAGATGATCAAGTCTTAGCTCTGAAAGCAAGTACACATTTGGAAAGCTGTTGACTCTTGAGTCTTTCTTGTGTGTGCACATAAAACCAATGAAAACTTTGATCTTCTGGCCACCTGCGAATCAAAGTCTTCTCTGAAGTTCTTGATTAGGAGAACAGTGACTTGGCTCTACTCAAATGACCAAGGACAATGAAGGAGCAGGTGGTAGGAACAACACATCTCACACTATTTTAGGTTCACTGAAAGCTCATTAAGCTTGCTGTTGAAATGTGAATAGACAAATCTCTTAACCATTCTTTTTCTAACACGATGCAGACAGTCATTAGCTGGCGAGTTTGCTAATACTGGGATAGTATTAGAATGTGGCTTGTCTTTCGTCCCTAGTTTCTCGGTTTCCCTCAAGAATTCTACTTGTACAGCCTCACACTGTGTTGTGTTGTGATTTTATGTGGAAATATACAACTTATGACTTAGTTCAGATAAATGCCCAGAAAGAAGTCATCTTGGTACACCAAAGATATTCAGAAATGCTTACTAATTGTTCAATCTTGTTAGTGACAAATATTTCCTATAAGTCATTTTCCATTTGGGGACAATGTCTTTGACAACTAGTCAAGCTGAAGACTAAATCCACCTGTTCTGGGTCCTGATTTCAAAGCCTCTTTGAGATGAATTAGCATGACCAGATAACATGATGAAAGAGACTGGAGCAGCGCCCCTAAGCAGGGAAATTAATATTGAGCCTGAATATTTCCATACGTACCAGATACACATCACTGACATGCTTTCCCAAAATGTAAATATTGATCCTTTAACCTCCTGACTCATTCATTGACCAGAAAAATACTATTTAATTGCAATGAACTTGATTATGATAATGACAAAAACATGAGAATTTAACCTGGTCTGAGAGGGTACTTCTCTCATGTAAAAATACTAACACACACACACACACACACACACACACACACACACACACACACACACCATGCTCCACACTAGCAATACATGATTAGAAATGTCCTGTCAAAACCATAAAAGGATATGCAACTCTCTGTAGTTGTTTCTTTCTTTCTTCCTTTCTCTCTCTCTCTCTCTCTCTCTCTCTCTCTCTCTTTATTTATTTATTTTACTATTTTGGAACCCACTGGCCAGCTCCCAAAAAAATACATGGAGATATATTCTTACTAATGAATGCCAAGACTTAGCTTGGCTTGTTTCTAGTCAGAAAATCTTAACTTAAATTATCCCATCCACCTTTTGCCTCAGGGCTTTCACCTTTCTTTATTCTATATACCTTTCTTTACTTCTTACTCCATGGCTGCCTGTGTGGCTGGGTGGCTGGCCCCTGGTGTCCTCCTCTGCTTCTCCATTTCTTGCTCTCCTTGTTTTCTCTCCTTCTCCTATTTATTCCCTCTGCCTGCCAGCCCTGCCTATGCTGTCTCTCTCCTGCCTAGATATCGGCCATTCAGCTCTTTATTAGACCATCAGGTGTTTTAGACAGGCAAAGTAACACAACTTTACAGAGTTAAACAAATGCAACATAAAAGAATGCAACACATCTTTGCATCATTAAACATATATTCCACATCATAAACAAATGTAACACAATTTAAACTAATATTCCACAAAAACTCTCATTTCAGATAAAAGAATTTTTGACTGAGGCAGACAACACATCACGTATTTTAGGCAGTCAGATAACAAATATGGATATCTATCAATCACTCACTTACACAGCTTATGAACCTGAGGCTAGCTTCCTAGAGAGGCAGAGCCCAGTTATCCTCATAGATAATGGAATGGTGTTGATTTGCTTGCTAAGGACCTTCCACAAGAACTAGTACCTTCTATAAAGGGCATTTTTCAGAGTTATGCTCAACCACAGGCCTTTATGAAGATCTCATCCTGCTCATAACAGCTACTTGAGATTTTTCGGAGGCACCCCTCCATGTGAGTGAGCAGGAGCTTTTGTTTCCTCACTTTAAGGTACAGGGCAGAGTGTTACATGAAAAGGCAGAACTGTTGCCACAGAAAAGCAGAAGAAATTAGTGTTTGGATCACTTTCTTCGAAAGCTTCTTAAACTCAAGGGTTCATCTGTGGATTCAAAATATTTTTGTGGCTTGGTGGTGGTGGCACACGCCTTTAATCCCAGCACTTGGGAGACAGAGGCAAGCAGATCTCTGTGAGTTCGAGGCCAGCCTGGTCTCCAAAGTGAGTTCCAGGAAAGACGCAAAGCTACACAGAGAAACCCTGTCTGGAAAAAACGAATATATATATATATATATATATATATATATGTATATACATATATATATATATATATATATATATATTTGTGGAAATATTAATGAGATGTTTTCATTAAACTCTCTAGGGGAATCCTGCTAAATGGCAGAATATAAAACTCAACAAAGCCTCTGTCTGAAAAAGAAAAACAGTAAAGACAGCGATAAAAACTACATTCACAATATAATGCAGCAGATTCTCTATGGTGTACATCTTGGCATGCTATTATAGTTTGAATGAAAATGTCCTCTATCGGCTCATATATTTGAACTCACATATTTGGACCCTCCAGTTGGTGGCCCTCTTTGGTAAAGTTTTGGAATCTCCTTGCTGGAGTATGTCACTTGGGGGGTGGGGTGGGTGTTTAGAGCCTCCCCCCACTTCCTGTCATTGCTCTGCTTCCTATCACAGGTGAAGTGGAACCTCTTGGCTCCTGCCCCTGTTACTATGCCATCTCCATCATTATAAACTCTATCCCTCTGGAATGTTAAGCCAAAATAAACTCTTTCTTCCCTAAGTTGCTTTGGCCATGGTATTTTACCACAGCCATAGGCAAGGTAAGGCATAAGCCTATGTGGGAACATTTTCATTCTAACTACAAAAAAGAGGAACTACTACAGGCGTTAGAAGTGTATAAAGGGAAGACTTGGGAGATAGTTCAGTGAAAAAGTGCTTGCTGTGAAAGTGTGAGAGCCAGGATTTGGTCATCAGAACCCATATGAAAAGCCAAGTGTGGTGATAACGTCTGCGATCAGCGTGGGGAGCTGGAGAAGGGAAGATACTTGAGGCTCGGCTTGGCAATCAGCCTAGCGTAATAGGTGGGATTCAGGCCAACAAGAGACTTTGTCTCAAAAAACAAGTGGGTAGCAACTGAGGAATGACACCTGAGGTTGACCTCTGACCTTCACATAACAACTGTGCACACACACAACATAAATATAAAGGGGGAAATGACCTTTTTAGACTGGCACAGAGGTCAGAAAAGGACAGGAAATACATGAGGGAGGCGATAATGGGGATACCTAGTGACGGAAGAGGTAAAGGAGGGAGAAGTTGATGCGAAGGTCCTGTGACAGTGTCAGATAAGGGAGGAACACTGAGGACATTATTTTCTTTTAAAGATGATTCCTCATCAAAAAGAGGGAGTAGAATTGAATTGTATTCCCCCCTCCAGAAAAATTATGTTAAAGGCCTAGTCTCTCATAATTCAGAATATTTTGATATGTGGCCACCGCAGGTATAAAAGTGAGGTCCTGTTGTGGTATTGTAACTCTAATTCTGCTTAACTGGTGTGATTAAAGAGGAGATGGATGCCCCTCCCCCCCACATCAATGCCTGAGGCAGGTGGGAGAGCTGCCCCTGCCTGCCACCTGCTGCAACACTCAGGAGAGCAGGCCTTGCACCTCAAATTGGCAGCACAATAGAGCCAGCTCCATTGGCAGAAGTGTGGGTGAGCCAGCCCAGTTATTATGAGCATCGAAGAGCTGTCCCCATTACTCACCTGTTGTGTGGCAGCATGGGCAAGAAGGAGATGCCCCCCTACCCCTGCCCATCAATGCTTGAGGCAGGTAGGAGAGCTGGCCCTGAAGTCTTAAGAGCAGGAGAGCTAGGCCTGCCCCTCATCTGCTGCAAAACTTGGGAGAGCAGGCCCCTGGACTATGCCTGGGCAGCACAGTAGAGCTGGCCCTGCAGGTGTAGATGTGGGAGATCTGACCCTGAGGACAGGAAAGCATAACTTTCCCACCCTACCCTTGCTCATCACTGCAAAGAGTGAACTCACCAAGGCAATGCAGGAGAGTTCACCCTGGTGGTGAGGACAAGGGAGAGCTGGCAGGCAAACCAACCTTACAACTACGTAGGCCCAGAACCAGGGT